>NC_064926.1:348493875-348796905 GCF_023897955.1 Schistocerca gregaria
ATGCACAGCTCATTCAGTAATGGCAAACTGTGGCCAAAACCCATTCAGAACAGAGGGGTGGACTCAACCAGTGTTGAAAATGAAAATGATGTTCTGCACAGGAGCCAAGTTATCTTGTGCAAGCTTTACTGAAATGTGTTTTGTTACACGCTTGTCTTAAAATAAGATACATGTTTGAATTACGCGTTGAAAATCTGGAATATGTTGTGGGAAACTAAATTAATTGTAGATATACTTCAATTCTTATATTGTAAAGTAGCAACTATAAGAAAACACCATTTAAGAGACTGGGTTCCATCTGTTTTGCAAAATACAAAGTCTTCTTACGTTAGTTTTCTTTACAAAACATTTTTCAGGACCTCTATGCTACCATTAAAGAAATACTATTATAATGGAAAAACGAAATGTTTTGGGGTAACAGATGTGAGTTTCGGGAAAACATCTGCTTGTAGAGCTAAAAAAAATTATTTGCTACCTTTTTAAAATGTTGTTAACTTGTTATTAGTTTTTTTACACTAATATAAGACACCTGTGGTTAATGGTGGTAGTCTTCAGTGTGATAGTGTGATTTTTGAGAGCAACTTATCATAGCTCGGTCTGTCTGTGGTAATAAAAATTGTACTGGTTCTTCCTGATTATGTGATGTTGGATGTGATGCATGATGAATAACTGAGTGAGTGAATGATTAGAATTTGTCATTTATGTACAAAGGAAAATACTGATACTTAACCAACTGGCTTTCACATTATAAGAAAGAAAATATGCAAGGAAAATGCCACTGAGCAATATTTTGAAAATTTATGCATGTTCTATAAATATAACTCTACAACCATTGCATACATCTATTGTAGGGTTCTGCAACACAACTGTTACACAGGTAATAATAGTTTTATGAATACCTGACTTTGTCAGTGTATTTGAGTGTATATTGTCCTTTCAGAACACTTTATTGCCTAGATCACAAGTTTTATTACATCTGTGTAACAAAACTTGCGATCTAGATAATAAAATGTTCTAAAGGGATACTACACTCTCAAATAATAGTTTTGTTACACTGTAAAGTAACAAAATTTTAAAGAAACGTGTTCATTGTTTACAGATGCAGTTAATGAAAAGCTTCCTAACAGCCCTAATGAGATGTCTTCACCACTTCAGTTGGCAGATGCCTTGGCTGCCTGTGTTCTGTCCACTACTTTACCTCCAAACTATAGACAGTGGGCTTCTCAGCAATTGGTAACTAAAACAGATCAGTGCTACTGAATGTACTGCAATAATTATATGAGGGTAATCTGAAAAGTAAGGTCTCCTATTTTTTTTATAAGTACAGAACTCTGTTTCTGTGGCAGTTGGCCACACTGTTATGAAGAGTGTCATGTGTGAACATGCGCACACCCCGCTGAGGCGCTTAGACTTTGCTTGGCAGTGGTTGAGAATGGAGCTCCCATTGGATGTTACCACCAAGTGCAACTTGCACCCAGTTATTCAGTTTTTGAATGCAAAGGGCAGTGCGCCGATTGAAATCCTTCGCCAATTGACGGAAGTGTATGGTGAGTCATGCATGGATTTCAAAATTGTTTGTAAGTGGTGTAGAGAGTTTGCAGCTGGTTGGACCAAAATTCACGATGAATAAAGGAGTGGGAGACCGTCAATTTCTGAGCAAGCTGGTATGACATGGGCATACGAAAACTGCCATAACATCTGCAAAAATGCATCAACAGAAATGGTGATTATGTCGAAAAATAGCTAAATGTTCAAGCTGTAAACCGATGTAAAACATTGTAGATATAAATAGGTCTTTTTACTTATAAAAAATAGGAGACCTTACTTTTGGGATTACCTACATAGATACACAAATAAAGTTACCTGCACATGCAGCTTAGTCTTCAGACAAATACTGAAGGAAAGCCTACCACAATAGTGAGTGAACTAGATTCCTCTGGTGTACACTGTCTTCCTCATCCTTTACACACACACACACACACACACACACACACACACACACACACACACACACTATTTCCTCATATAAAATTCCACAGATACCCCTTGTGTAGAGTAACACGACAGACACTCTGCTGACCAACCACACTTCAGACATGCTTGATGGGTGACATGTCAGGTGATCTTGTAAGGCAGGGAGCTGTGGTATCCATTGTTCCTTGGAAAAGGTACTAAGACATTACTCACTAAATGTGACTGGACATTGTCGTATCAAAAAATTACTTGAAATTGCTAGATGAAAGCACAGGGTCTTGGGCTTTAAATCATGTCAGATTTACTGCTTGCTGTTCAGATTTTCCCCAATTTGTAAGGGTCTAGATCACACATCTTGTGGCAAGCCAGATCACCACATTTTGTTTGTCTCAGATAGGTTGTCTCAGGAGCATACGACTAGATTCCCATTTTGCAGCCAACATGGTAATTTCTAGCTCAGATTCAGCCGAAACTGTAGAACATGCTGAAGTGGGACTCATCCTGAAACATCATATTTTGTATTTCACCTATTGAGTGATTGTCTTTAATACCGTTTGCAATTTATCTGAGGCTTTTATTCTTCCCAACAATGGTGTCAATGAAATGGCATGACAGCCACTAGAACCACTTACAGCCAGTGGCGTTGAACTGTAGACGCAGATAGGTCCACACTTGTTGCAGTGCTCCGGTATTGAGCCAACACTGTGGATGATACTTATTGTAGACTGTAGCCACATACACACATTGGTGGTCACCCTATGGTGTTATCACATTGTGTGACCAAATACCCACTCATCACTGTGTACAACACTCTTCTATCCATTGATTCAGCAGTTGCATCATTGTTATGCCAATATGTGTGATGTGAACAGGAATGTCACAGCATGATAAACAAGTGTTTTGGAGAATGGCCATACTACATCATTTGAATTCATTAACAAGTTGATAATGCAGTGCTTGGTGTCTGTGATGTAAACTGGCATTTGGTTTCACATTTCCTCTTTGTTTAATGCCTTTTAACTGCATGAACTTACATAGCACTTTTTGGTCACATAAGAGAGATCATTGCCAGGCCTGCCTGTAGACCACCTCTTTGCAGTCTTAATTACTTGTTACAGGTAACTGTTCTACACATTATCTGAGTTCAGATTCATACAGCCTTTCTTTTGGAGTGTAGCAATTATCAGAAATGCCATTGTTTACAGAAATTTTTGGTACTTGGGAAGAGGAAGGGAGTAGGGTTTTATTTCGAACTTATTAATTCAGAGTAAGATTCAAAGATGGACTTTTCTTTGTGAGGAAATGATATATTGATGGGGCTGCAGTGAAAGTTATAGTTTTCATGATTGATCTACATTTTGCACATTTTAGGCTCAATATTGAGCTTGTTACCTCCTCAGCAGTTTCAGAGGATAAAATTTAATACATGTGCTTTACACAGAAACTTTGTCATGTTTCTCTTTTAAGGACTTTGAGGTCGGTTGGTATGAATATGTAACTCACATATAGTTTATTCAGTCTCAGAAATGGCTTTCCTTTTATCATTTAATTTCATATACTTGTCTCCTCTTTGTGCCAGCTTCTTCTCTTACCTTTATTTCTGAGTGTACCCCTTTTTTGTGTCGTGTGCCCTGAAGGTAGCTGGTTTGAAGCCTGTAAGGACAAAGATTAGGTTTTAATGTCCCATCGACATTGAGGTCATTAGAGATGGGTGATCCATATTGTCCAGCTACGAGATATAGGTTCCTGGTCGCCAGACACAACATGTGTGTCCCAGTGAAATTATACACTGATCCTAAGAATCTCATCTAGTAAGCACATATGAAATTGTTGCCAGTGATCCAGTCATCAGTTAAGTACCATTAATATTAACTGCTCGATTGATGCTATGTGAAAGAAGCGTGTTTCATACTGGGACCAGGTTTCATACTTTCCTTCCTCTCCCAAAATCAGTGACATAAGCTGCTAGAAGAATAAGGAAACTGAATATATCTCTTGTGGTTTCCCAGCGACAGTGCCTTATGACTAGTGCTTCCACGACTGTGTATTAATATAAGAAAAACTAAGACTCGATGAGGCTGTATCACTTAAAAAACATCCATTCCCCACCCACCATTAATGGTCACTGTGGTCCAATGGACACTTCATCAATCTTCTCTGATCTTTTATCCAATCCTTCCTAGTATGTAAATATACGAGAAAGATGAAGTGCATATGAAATAGTAGTTATGAATTTTTTTCTGTTCTTTGATCCCATCTCAGGTTATTTTCCAGAACAAGCCTCATTATACCCCCAATTACCATTCACCTCTATGTAATGTATCTGCTTTGCAAATCTTCATCCATATCATGGTCTTTAAGATTTCTCTGGTCATCTTTTTAATGGTAATGCAAGTTCAGTATTTTTTGAGGTTTTCAATTAATGATATAAAATTGTGGTAACAGGATGTACACAATCATAAGTCTTGGAAAACCTCTGTTGGAGAGGTGGCAAGTGTCTAAACAATAGCTGGCAGAACATTCCGTTGGCATTATTTGCATTTAAGTTTTGTGTAAAGCTTTCTACTGACTTCTTACAACCAGAAAGCAGAATTAATTTCCTTTTTATTGAAACATGACAAATAATCATTACTCATGTTTTCAACGAAAATTATGTTTCACACGGTGAACATTAGTTCATCTGAAAGATGTTCAGCTTGGGTCAGGTCAGGGTAGCTACATCAACAAGTCTACATGATTTTTTTTCTGTCTATAATGGAACGGTCCTGAATTATGTTAAAACAAAAAATGTTTCATAGACAGTTATTGCCAGTATGGTAACACTTGGTATTACCATTTTCTTGAACACCCGATCCAGATTGTCTGTGGGTGACCCTAAGGTATCAAGCCCAAACAAGGAAGAACAACTCGAAATCATGACACCAGTTACATAGACCTACATTGCTCTCACTCAAGTGAATAGAATTCACAAGGCAGCCTCTATTTCTGCATGTGACCATCTGAGTGCCATATAAAGTAGTGTGCCATCATACCATAAGCCTCACATTACTGATGCAGAGATGTGAAGCAGCATTGCATCCATTATTGCTCTCAGTGGGTTCTGAGCCAACACATGACTGTAGTAACTGAGTCCTTGTTTTTCTTAATGGGTCATTCAATCACTAACTTCTGTCATTGAGCTGACGCAATGTGTCTAACAGTTTATTTGTACAGTGCAACTTACAGTGTGGCAGTCCATAATAAACTGCATGGTTGTAATTTTTTAAGAGAACCCTCTTTCTTAATGATCTTTTGACCTCATAAGTGCAGTTCACTAAAGCACACTATACCTCCATTCATGAATAGAACAATGGTGACTGTGTCCTTACAGTCTGTGAACTTGACTGAAAGGGATGTTGTCACATTACACCAAGAAGGTGTGTCAGCAGGGGAAATACACGGCTTAGTTAGCATAAAACACAGCAACATCAATAGAGCATCCAGCTACTCGTACTGTGATGGGATGCATAACTTTGAAGACCTGTCTTACACTACCAAACATGATATCCTCCATTTCAATGACTGCTTCACTACCTGTGCCATATGATGCCTTCCCACCAACACCAGCTTTTCTGAATTGCGCAGGTGGAAACTTTTGCATCACTATACTCAATGTCCATCCTCTTTCTCTTCTTTGCTGTATTTCTCTTGTCACCTTACAAACTGCCCTTTGTGCTCTACTTATGAGCTACACTGTATCAACTGACTTGGCCATGCACAACAGATGGACGGCTACAATACCACGCTGATTGTTGGTGCAGCATCTTAAGTCCCCCATTACTCCCACCAATATAATTGATCATATACTTTCAATTTGATTACTTACCATATTTTTGCATGTTAACTGCTGCACCTTTCTGATGCCACATGATTGTCTCTCATCTTAACAAACCTTTCCCCACACCCCACACCTTCTCTGTTCTATCCCAGTTCGCACCCAACCATTCATCCATCCAGTCACATTTACTGTCCCCCTTCTTCACACTTACCCACACTCAGACCTGCCACTCAAAGTAATATATTCTTAATTTTGATCCTTGTGACTTCTTGCCAATGTTGGTGAGTTTTCAAGCATCCAGCATACATTTCAACCTATTAATGAATTTTCACGCATATTTGGGTGTACTTTGTGAAATGTTTTGAACATAGATCTTCATTATTTATGTAATTTTTTGCATTTTCCACCACGACGAATCCTTGCTCTTTCCATCTGCGTCAATTCAGAAAAGTTTCCTTATTCCTAGCAAGAGCCCACTCCCACATACTGTTCCTGCATTGTTGCTTGGCTCATGGATTCCCCCCTAATCGCCTTACCATCAAATTACCCATCTCTGTTTGCCACCCCTCATTCCACAATGACCTCCACCTACTCAGATTCCTCCAATCTTTAGCCCTCACCAACATAGTTCTGCAAAACTATATCAATCAAGCCCAAAAATCCTTGCAGTACTTTCTCTACATTCGCAAAATTCTTCTGCTATGCAATCCCAAATTCCTGGAACCTATAACACACATTGAAACTCTTGCCCTGCAGGAACCTGAGGAACATGCAGAATGACACCTCAAAAAGCCCTCCATCCTACTCGCTTCCTACTCCCGCCTTGGAGTACCTCTGTCCACCACTTCTACAACCACCTCCAAACCTCTCTTATGTGCCCTCTTAGCTGACAAACCCTGTCTCACAGACCTACTTTACTTACCCACCCTCCAAAACTCCCTGCTACCACCACACAGAATCCAGAACCTAAATAGGACTGCAACACAGCCATGAACCTTTCCTCTAGAAGCCTTTTCTCCACAGAAATATCAGTCCTTTCCAAAGGCCTCACCTTTTGCCCCACTCCCAAATTCAATCATGCAGGACTTGTTAAAGACTCCTCCTTTTCCTGGTCCCTACAGTGGAAACACTTTCTTGCCACCAACTCTACCAATCAGACTCAACTAAAGACCAATAGTGAACCTTGCATATCTCAGTTCACTCCTCCATCCAACCGTGATGCACCCTCACTGCCCCCAAACCACCCTCTGTTAACTTTCCAGAATTTCTTAACCTCGAACCTTGCCTCAACATCATTCCCCAAATCCCTCAACATGCAAACAAACCTTACATGGCAAAAGGATTCCGTCAGCTGTCAGATACTTCCACCTACACACCATGCCTCAGTGATCCCATTCCAGTAATCCAGCAGGATCTCCAGTCACTACTCAAATCCTTAGGCCCATTCCAGAACCTCTCCCCACAGTCCATCTCTCTACTCACCCCTGCCACTCTGCGCACTACCTTCTACATGCTTCCTGGTGTCCAAGAAACCTAACCACCCAAGATGCCCCATTGTGGTCAGTTACTGTGCCCCCTCTGAGAGTCTTTGCTCTCCTAGACGAACACCTTCAACCTATTATGCGGAACGTACCTTCCTATATAAAAGATACCAACCATTTCCTTCACTGACTCTACACAGTTCCTGTCTCTTTACTACACAATGTCCTCCTCATCACCATTGATGTCACCTCCCTGTACACTAACTTCTTAATGCCCACGGCCTTACCTCTGTTGTCCACAATCTTTCCCAACACCCGACGGATTCCAAACCTACAACCTCCTTCCCGCTTGCCATGACCAACTCTATCCTCACCCACCGTTACTTCTCCTTAGAAGGCATTACCTGCAAACAAATCCGGGGCATGGCTATGGACACCTGGATGGCACTATCCTATGCCAACCTATTCATTGTTCATTTAGAGAAATCCTTCCAAAAAAAAAAACCAGAATCCTAAACCCCTCACCTGGTTCAGATTCATTGATGACATCTTTGCTATCTGGCCTGAAGGTGAGGACACTCTATCCACATTCCTCCAGAACCTCAACTATTTTTCCCCCATTTGCTCCACCTGGTTCTACTCAACCCAACAAGCCACCCTCCTATATGTTGACCTCGACCTCGAAGATGGCTACATCAGTACCTCCATCCATATAAAACCTACTAATCACCAGAAATGACATTTGCTGATTTGACGTAAGCACCAATCGTGATGACTATCCTGTTGCAAACCTACCTAGCATATATGTTTTCAAACGGCTGTAGCACGAAAACGGTACATTTTCAAACATGTGTTCCTATTCAAAATATTACTTACTCACTCCCCTATAAAAGTCCTAGAAGTTTGTAACGGGAATTTCCGACCACCCTG
Organism: Schistocerca gregaria; assembly: GCF_023897955.1. Classification (NCBI taxonomy): domain Eukaryota; kingdom Metazoa; phylum Arthropoda; class Insecta; order Orthoptera; family Acrididae; genus Schistocerca; species Schistocerca gregaria. The sequence goes on from NC_064926.1 coordinate 348,502,078, forward strand.
TATGTCATAATGTATGGGATGTCACAAAATTTCAAATAATTGTGTATATAGACCTCCATATTTTTTTGCTGAAGCCCCTTTCTTTCAGTAATTTTTGTTGCTTGCAGCAACATGATCTATCTTGGTTATAGGCTTTAGTTTTAAAATGAATGACAAAATCTGTGAAACTACTCTCCTGCTTTTGTCCTTCATTAAAATTGCATAGCTTTTCTCAGATGAATCTTCATAACAACTAATGGCAGTCACAGAACTAGTTATCTTTCCTTCTGTTTACCATGGTGCTAGTTCTAATAGATAATTTCTTAATAATTCCCTCACACAGAACTAATAATTGTGATTTTTCCGGTGAAACTTATCATTTGTGAATATTTAGAATTTGGTAGGATTTTGAATTTTCAGGCAGTACGCTCTTAATCAGTTCTGTGTTCCCTGATTTTATCTTGTATTTTCTGTAGAGTGCCATTATCACTGATTGAAGACAGACTGTTGTCAAAAACTTACATTGCAATTTCTTCTCATTACAGGTTAAGTGCCTTGCAGCTCGGTGCACCGTATTGCCTAAGTTAGAACTAGAATCTATAAACTTTGCAGACCTCACGAATGTGATGCCTCCCTGTCAAATTGATGAGTTAGATGGTCATGACAACCGCGTTAATAATGCTGTATTCCATTCTGGGAGGCAGTTGCTAGCAACGAGGTACGTTATTTGTTAAATACACATTAAAATTCATTTTAAAAACATCTTGTACCTGTGTATCATACATTCTATTCTAATGTACTTTCAGTACTGCTCAACTTGTGTTGCTGCTTTGTCATATTTGATTGGATCTGAAATCTTACAGTGATTAGTATCTAAAGAAAATCTTTGCTTAGTAAATTTAACTTGTAGAAAGTACTTGTCAATCCATAAGTCTCATTTATTGTAGTGGATATGATGGAACTGTCAGAATATGGTGTCTCACTGAAATGGCACAGCTGTTTCTGGAACATACACTGATGTTTCAAGTGTCTGGAACTGTGTTTGGGAGAGAGCTACACGATGAATTAATTAGCCAGTTGTGTTGGTCTTCATCTGGCTTGTTTGTCGCAGCTGCATTGGAAAACACAGTGAACATTTGGTACTTACCAGGTATGCAATACAATCTTTATTGTTGTTGTTGTTTTTGTTGTTGCTTACATTTACTCCAGAGTCAAAATATGTTGTATAGGCAAGTAAAACTTCAGATCTCTTAATTAAGTCTTACAATGGTTAGTTGTAATTGAAGTGCAACTACTCATAGAGGTCCAGTGTGTGCTATAATTATTGTATGGCAGTGAAACTTGATATGTTAATGTGCTAATACAGAACCAATTTATGCTGGAAAAAAATTTGCTCCGATTTTGGACACCATTTTGAAATCTGGTGGTGTACAGCGTCCTGTCATTGTCTGTGGCACTCATATACAACAAACTGTAGAACTAATTGTCTTTTCCACTGTAAGTCGGTTCCATATTAAGGCATTACAATATCTACCAAGTTTCGCTACCATATGATAATTACAGCCCCCACTGGAAGTCTGAGAGTAGATGCATTTTAATAATAACCGTCAGTATATTTCACATCGGTCTGTAAAATAGACTTACAATTTTCTGAAGGAAAACAATTTCTCACATGCCTGAAACAAAATTTGGCTGCAGTAGGCGAATATACTCTTGTTTAGAAAAAGTGCTGTTAGCAGCTATACTGGATGCTGCTCCATTTGAGTTAATCAATTGTAAAGGGGTTAAATGAAAATTATGTGTAAAATTAAAATACATGTCTTTAATATATTTTAGAAGTGTATCATGTTTTTCCATTGTGTAAAGATTATAAAAAAAAGTGCAGTATCAAAGAGAAATAAATGACGACATCTTAATACAATTATACATGTTCTAATAAATACAAGTTATGACAGAAAAACAAAAACTCTGTGAGAGTCAAAATTATATACAGGGTGTATATGCTGTAGTACTTCGAGAATTTCCACATAAATTCTAGAACCAATTGTCCTTCTACCATCTCGAATACTCGATATTTTAGGTATAAGTGGGACAGTGGGAACGTATCTACTGTGCCGCCTGTTTCTGTGCGCAGGTTGGAAGTTAGTTATGAGAAGACTGTAAGAGTGGTAATCCACTGACAAAGACAAGTGTTTGCCGCCTGTGCTACAGACACTGTATGAAAGAACACCGAGTAATTATATGCTATTCTTTGCTGTGTTAGTGAATGTGATTATTGTAAAAAGAAAAACGAACGGTTGATTATAGTCTTTTAACTTACTTCATGTCTTAGCCCTGTATGAAGTGAGACGTATGTGATGTCCATAAATCATTTGCTTGTTAGACCAATGTTATTATAAATATGTTTAATAGAGTTCCATCATGCACTGGTGCTGCTGTTCGCAGTGTGGTTTCAGCTCTCTGAGACTGCAGATGTGTGTGCAAGTTGTGTTTACGTGTCTGTGTGTGTGTGTGTGTGTGTGTGTGTGTGTGTGTGTGTGTGTGTGTGTGTGTGTGTGTGTGCACGCACGTGCACCTGTGCATGTACGTGTGTCTACTCCTGACAAACACCTAATGACTGAAAGCTTTATTTGGGTGAATCTTTTTGTTGTGCCTATCGCGACTTGGCATCTCCACTATATGGTGAGTAGCAACTTTCCTTCTCTGGTATTGTTACATTCCATCCTGGATTTTCCATTGTTTGATTTTTGCCTGACGGCTTTTCTTCAATCCTAACCCTGTCCTGTTTTCCTTTGTAACTACATTCTTTTGCATCTGCTATACTCAATGTCCATCCTTCTTTCTTTTCTTTCCTGTATTTCCCTTGTTGCCTTACGAACTGCACTGAACGCCCTACATATGAGCCACACTGTATCAACCATCTCGGCCGCACGCAACAGACAGCCTCAAGACCTCACTGATTGGTAGTGCAGCATTTTAGGTCCCACATTACTCTCACCGATATAATGGAGATAATACCTTCAAACTGATCAAGCTCCCTGTGTCAGTTCCTGTATTTTTGCGTATTATCTCCCGCACAATCTTATATCTCTAACTACGAACCTCTCCCCACCCTCCCTACTTTGCCCGTTCTGTGCCTGTTCGCTCCCACTAAATCCACCTCATCCAGTCACATCTGCCGTCCCCCTTACGCTTATCCATCCTCAAACCTGCTACCCACAGTAATATACTTATATTTATTATTGATTAGTTATTCTCTACTTTGACCCTTGTGACTTCTTGCCAATTTTAGTGAGTTTTCACTTTCCACTATCGCCATCTTCTTCAGATTTCATTTTGTTTTTTTTCCCCCGTTGTGTATCCATTTAGTCCCTTTCGTACTATTCACACGTATTTGGGTGTATTTTTGCTTAATTTTTTGGACTATTTCTACTTCCTTATGTAATTTTTTGCATTTTTTGCACCACAATGGATCCTTGCTCCTTCCACCTGCATCAATATAGAAAAGTTTCCTTATCCCTAGCAAGATCGCAGTCCCACGTACTGTTCCTGCATTGTTGCTTGGCTCATGAAATCCCCCCTAATGGCCTTATCATCAAATTACCCATCTCTGGTTGCCGCCCCTCCTTCCACAGAGACCTCTACCTGTTCAGATTCTGCCAGTCCTTAGCCCTCAGCAACATAGTCCTGCAAAACCATATCAACCAAGCCCAATCCTCCCCGCAATATCTTCTCTCCATAAGCAAAATTCTCCTGCTATGCAATCCCAAATTCCTGGAACCCATAACTCACATTGAAACTCTTGCCCTGCAGGAACTTGAGCAACATGCATAATGCCACCTCAAAAAGCTCTCCATCCTACTCGATTCCTACTCCCGCCTCGGAGTACCACTGTCTACCACTTCTACAACAACCTCCAAACCTCCCCCACACCTCCTCATAGCTGACAATCCTGTCTTGCCAACCTACTATACTTACCCCACCCTCCAAAACTACCTCCCACCACCACACAGAACCCAGAACCTAAACAGACCCGCAACACAGTTATGAACCTTTCTTCCAGAAGTCTTAGTCCCACAGAAATATAAGTCCTTTCCAAAGGCCTCACCTTTTGTCCCAGTCCCAAATTCAACCATGCAGGACTAGTTAAATACCTTCTCCTGGTCCCTACAGTGGAAACACTTTTTCACCACCAACCCAACCAATCAGACTCAAACCGAAGACCAGTTGCCTAACTCAGTTCATTCCTCCATCCAACCGTGATCCACCCCCACTGCCTCCAAACCACCCCCTGTTAACTATCCAGAATTTCTTAACCTCGAACCTTGCCTCAACATCATTCCCCAAATCGCTCAACATGCAAACTAACCTTACATCCACAGAAAGAACCACAGTCCACCATCTAAAAACAGATCCCGAACTTATAATCCTACCTGCTGACAAAGGCTGCACTACCATTGTTTTGAACCGCAAGGATTACGTGGCAGAAGGACTCCGTCAGCTGTCAGATACGTCCACCTACAAACCATGCCTCATTGATCCCATTCCAGTAATCCAGCAGGATCTCCAGTCACTACTCAAATCCTTAGTCTCATCTCAGAACCTCTCCCCAGAGTCCATCTCTCTGCTTACCTCTACCACTCTCTGCACTCCTACCTTCTACATGCTTCCTAAAGTCCATAAACCCAACCACCCAAGGTGCCTCATTGTGGCCGGTTACTGTGCCCCCAATGAGAGAATCTGTGCTCTCGTAGACCAACACCTTCAACCTGTTACCCAGAACCTATCCTCCTATAGAAAAGATACCAACCATTTCCTCCACCAACTCTCCACAGTTCCTGTCCCTTAATCACATGGTGCCCTGCTCATCACTGTTGATGCCACCTTCATGTACACTAACATTCCTAATGCCCATGGCCTTACTGCCATCAAACACTACCTTTCAAGATGCCCTGTGGATTCCAAACCAACAACAGCCTTCTTAGTCTCCATGATTAACTATATCCTCACCAACAATTACTTTTTCTTTGAAGGCATTACCTACAAACAAACCCAAAGTCCCACTGTCCGGCCACAAAGGAGCATTCCCCTCGTAACTCTGTACCATCCGGGACTGGAGCAACTGAATTGCATTCTCCGCCAGGGTTTCGATTACCTCTCGTCATGCGCTGAAATGAGAAATGCCCTGAAATGAGAAATGTCCTGCCCACTGTGCTTCCCACCCCTACTGTGGTATTCCGCTATTCACCGAACCTACACAATATACTCGTCCATTCTTACACAACCCCTGCTAACAGTCCCTTTCCTCATTGCTTATACCCCTAATAGACCTAGATGTAAGACCTGTCCCGTACATGCTCCTACCATCACCTACTCCAGTCCGGTCACTAACATCACCTTTCCCATCAAAGGCAGGGCTACCTGTGAAAGCAGTCATGTGATTTACAAGCTAAGCTGCAACCTCTTTGCTGCATTCTATGTAGGCATGACAACCAACAAGCTGTCTGTGCCCATGAACGGCCACCGACAAACTGTGGCCAAAAAACAAGTGGACCACTCTGTTGCTGAACAAGCTGCCAATCATGATATCCCTCATCTCAATGACTGCTTCACAGCCTGTGCCATATGGATCCTTCCCACCAACACCAGCTTTTCTGAATTGCACGGGTGGGAACATTCCCTGCAATACCTCCTACGTTCCCGTAACCGTCCTGGCCTGAACCTTCGTTAGTCACTGTCCTCACCCATCCAGCCTCCTGCATGTTCCCAGTCCAGTACTACACAGCCGTCATTTCACCGCCACACCCAGTCTTTTAGTTTCTTTTTATTTCTCTCCTTTCCGCTACTTACCCCCTCCCCCCTCCACACCTTCTCTCCTGCCCTCTGTCTAAACTGCAACACTTCACTGTCCGCCACTCCCACCATACTATCCCTCCCCCCTCCCCATCTCAGCCTCCTCCTTAGCCCCACCCAGTCGCCACTCCCATCATGCACTGGTGCTGCTGTTTGCAGTGTGGTTTCAGCTCTCTGAGACTTCAGATGTGTGTGTAAGTTGCATTTATGTGTGTGTGTGTGTGTGTGTGTGTGTGTGTGTGTGTGTGTGTGTGTGTGTGTGTGAATCTTTTTATTGTGCCTATCACGACTCAGCATCCCCGCTATATGGTGAGTAGCAACTTTCCTTCTCTGGTATTGTTACATTTCATCCTGGATTTTCCATTGTTTGATTTAATAGAGTCTAATGTTTGAGTCTAAATTGGCTTGCAGAAGTTGTGTCTGTGAAAGATGAAAATATATTATGATTGAACTGAAACTATTCTACGAGTACCCAGTTATTTCAAGAATAGAGAAAGAGTCTAATTAATTCCTGTAACCAGTAAAAATCTTCAGAGAAGCAGCTTTTGGAAGATCAACGTAGCTGAATATCCAGAGAAGGGCATCGGCTAGTCACATCACGTAAGTCATCTGATGAGAGTGAGGAGAGAATTGCAAGTGCAATCCAGTTTCACACCACTTCTCATGTCTTCAAAACGTTAGAACGCCACAGGACAACTGGTAGATTCAGGAAAAACCCGGGAATTTTTTCATCCTGGAGAAAACCGAGAAAGTTCTGGGAGTTTCTTAGTATTCTGGGAATTTTAATTTGTCTTACTTTCAAGTTAAATTTTTGTAATTTTGACTGGTAAAAACTGATAATTTTACTTTAGCCCACTACTGTAGAATAACACTGCCTCAATAAAACATAAACAAGAGAGAAACACCAATGTAAAACTTACAACAAAATACAGTACGCACATAAGTGTTCGCCGACAGCAAAATGCATCAAAGGCTTCAGGACAAAGACTATACAGTACTTCATAATACTTCCAATGAGTGCACGTCACAGGTGTTTACAATTATGACAGGTTGTGGGAAAATGTTCCAAATGGTGGGTTGAGAAGCATTACTTTCAAAGTAAATTTCCTTTTATGCGAGATGAATTATGTTATGTACAAAAATTTGCGAGGAATTTCTTAGATCATAGGATGGTTGACTCTCATTCAAAACTTAACACACTGAGGACCAGGCATTTAGAAGAATTTTGACACCAGAAGACAAGAAATCTATGTTATCATTTAAAACTTTTCTGGCACATTTGTGTCTGATATATCTTAAAGCGTAGCACTCGATTTAAAAAAAAAAAATTAAGAGAAACAAAAAGTGTTATATGTGAAAGCTTAACTTTTCTTGTAGCTATACTTTTTGTATGTTTATTTAAACCATAAACTTTTTCTATTTGTGTATCCATTCTACTTAACATTGATGTAGTTATTGGCTGACAGCATCAGATGTCCTATGTTCTGAATATCTGCTTTCATTTGCTGGCGAGATAACATGACGTGAGCTGTGATTGGCTGACAAAAGCACATAACAATCTGGATTTCAGTGCTTCGGAAACAAAGTGCTGTGTTTGGTGGAATTCGTATTTATACTTCCATAATAGGAAAATATACAGTGGACATGTTGCCACACATAAAGGTCTTACCATAACATGTTATTTTTTGCTTGGCTTCTTTTCCTGAAGTGGCGGGAAGTGGTGTATAAAACCTTTACCACTTAAGGAGTTGATAAGTTTTACACTTCCGTGAGATATTTTAACCAGGAAAATGTGTATTTTCACTGGGAAAGAGTGTATTCTTATCTGGAAAAAACCCAGGATTTTTTTTTCCTTATCCACATATGCACCCTTATATAAAATATCAGAGATGAAAGACAAGGATAATATGAGCTAAAGACTTGGAGAGTATAGATATTAGATGGCATAAATTTAGAAAGTTTGAGACTGAGAGCAGATAAAAAGACAAACATGTCACAAAGAGAAAACTTCCATTTCTTAACCACAGAATAGTTATTGTAATCTTTCTTTTTCTTTTTCCATGCAGCTTAACTACTTAATTAAAAAACAATATTAATACAAGGGTCAATCGCAAAATAAGTTCCATTTGGTTATATAAAAGAAACATGCACAAATGCAGAAAAAAATATCTATTGTACAAAATCCACAACTGTTACACTGCTTTTCTACATAGATTCTGAATTTTTTTTTGGCACTTGTCATAGTATGGCACAAGTTTTTGTATGCCTGCTTCATAGAAGGCTTTTCAGCTCGACATCATCGTTGAAGTGTTGACCACCAAGGACAGATTTTAGGTGTAAGAAGAGATGAAAGTCTCTAGGAGCGAGGTCTGGGCTGTATGGAGGATGATCAAATGTGTCCCAGTGAAATTCCCATCAGAGTTGTCTGGTCACATTCGCCGTGTGAGGCTGGGCATTATCATGGAAGAAAACAAAGCTTTTTGACAGTAATTATTGGCACTTGTTCTGTATTGCATGGCACAATTTCGTAATGGTCTCGCAGTAACCATGTGCACTGATTGTTTGGCCTTGTGGTAAGAAATCAATCTGCAAAATGCCTTTTCTGTCCCAATAAATGATTCACATGATTTTTCGAGGTGTCAAGATTTGTTTAGGCTTAACCTTCATTGTGGATGCCTCCATTCCATTCATTGCCAGTTTGTTTCAGGGGTGTCGTGCGATACCCAAGTTTCATCTTCCGTGACTATCTGAGAAAGAAAACTATCGCCTTCGTCATTGTAGCATGTCAAAAACTGAAGTTCACTGCCCATCCGTTGTTTCTTATTGGTACCCAACGTGGGCAAAATTTTCAAAATTTCAGTTTTACAGTAACAGTTTCATGAATTAGTGATCAGGAGATTTGTGAAACTTCCATAGCAAGGACACTAAGTGTAAACTTACGGTTGTGCTTACTCTTCTGTTCAATTGTGTGAACCAGTTCATCAGTAACCACAGATGGGTGTCCACTTCGTTCTTCATTGTGCACTTGATTACGCACTTCATTGAACAGTCTGTTGCATCTTCTTACCATTGAATCACTCATAGCATTTTGTCCATAAACCTCGCAGATTTGCTGATGAATTTCCTTTGGTTTAACTTTCTTTGCATTCAGAAAACGAATCGCAGATCTGATTTCACACGCGGCTGCATTTTGAATTATGGCTGACATTATAAAGAGCACTACAATGCACATGTTGGCAGCAGCGATCTGAAAAGGTCTACAGGTCTCCTCCTTGAGTCAAGGTAATAGCTGCACTTGCTCGAAACGGCGATCGTAGTGCTGCCGTTGATAGAAATAAAAACAGAACTTACTTTGTGGATGACGCTTGTATAAATTGAAAAACGTGGCTTGAAGATATACACTTTTTTATTTAGTTCAGTTACTTTTTGCACAGATCATTTCATTATATATGACATAGGGGAGGGACTAATCAGTTTAAACATTGTGATTCTTGAGTTTCTCCCGACGTATTTGATAATCAAAATATCCACCGTGACTGTGGCTATAATCTTAGCAAGGCTCGGGAACCAGCGATTGGGTTAATCAAGAGTAAATCGAGCAAACGTATAGTTGTGACAGCCACGGCGGACAGAGCCATCACACCGACGTCATCTCAGACGCTGTCGCAATCTGTTCCAGCGCGCGACCGTGGAGTGGGGCGCGGACGGTGGAGGGAGCGCACCGCGGGTGGAGGGTATTTAAATCGGCCGCCGCTGCGACCGAACCCAGTTTCCCCTGAGCAACCATAGCGTACGGATCTCCATGCCGGCACGTTCACAGGAGCTCAGTCCATCAGTTCATGTGATGGTGGCGACATGTTTGATCGCCAAAATATTGTGCCCGTTGGACACTATAGACCGGCAGTACACCAGTGGATATTTTGAGTTTAAACATTGTTTAGTGTGACTAATTTTCAGTTACAACTTCATTAGCTGAGTACCCACATTGCCTGGGTATGTGTTCATTCCAGTCTTCTGTTAGTCCATCTCCTTGTCCCTCCTCCCTCGTGTCGACCTGCCTCTATCCCTTCTGTACATCTGCCCCTATCCTCTCTGGCCATCTCTTCCTCACCTCTCTCTTTGTTCATCTCCTCCTCCTATCTCTCTCTATGTTCTACTCCCACCTTCTCTCTGTCCATTTCCTCCTCACCCCTCTCAATGTCCGTCTCCTCCTGCTCCTCCTCCTCTCTCTGTCCATCTCCTCCTCTTTCGTTTCACTGTCCATCACAGTCTCTCTTCATCTCCTCCTCTTTCCTTTCGCTGTCCGTCACAGTCTCTTTTCATCTCCTCCTCTTCCGTTTCACACCAATTTCTTCCATCCCCTCTCTCCCTCACCATTTTCTCCTCCTCCCTGTCTCTGTCCATCCCCCCCCTCCCGCAAGCTCGATCCATCTCCTCCTCTTTCTTATGTCCATCTGTTCCTTGCCCCTCTGTCCATCTGCTCCTTTGTCTCTTTCTCTACCTCTCCCCCCTCTGTCTCCTCCTCACCCCCTCTATCTCCTCCACCCCCCTCTATCTCCTCCACCCCCTCTCTCACTAAATGAAACTATTCTCACAGCATAGGTATCTGCAAAGCTGCAAGTTGCCCAAGTCTGACCTTTTGGTAATTTTAATGAGATTCTACTAATTATGGTGGTTCACTGTGGGTTCCACATTCCAATTTTTAATCCTTGTTAAGTAAAGCTATTGTTGTCATTGAAACTGATAATATTTTTAGTGACCCTTTTGTGTTTAATGCATCAAGAACAGAAGAGGACACAAATAATAGTTTTCATATGGTAGACTAAATGATGAAGTCACCCAAGATACGTGATTGGGGGGTGGTGGGGGGGGAGAGATGAGTAATGGGTGAGGGAAGAGAAGGTCGGAAGGGGAGGAGGACTGGACAAAGGGAAATAATCAGTGAATTTACAGCATCTGAGAAAATTTTAGAAGCTAATAAGTTTGAATTGAGTATTTACATTGAGTGCTGCTTTTCCCTTAAATTTTGTGTGGGAAGATATTCCACTGACTTCTTATTATGAATATAGCTGTTCATAATATATAATATAGACAGTGGTTTGAATCTTCTATTATTCACCAGATTATGCTTTGCACTTGGACTAAAAAATGAATGATATTTCCTGTTAATGTCTTCATGTGGTGGCCATTTCCCAGTTCAACTTGTTCTCCATGTTTTATAGATTTCCTTAAGTTCATTTTTTGGTATTTTTTGTGTGATTCTTTCCTTTCCCCTATCTTGTGACCTCTCCCAGTCCAGAGCATATTTACACTTTAACCCTGTGGTGCAATTGTCCACTGCGGTGGACAGCTGTTAATATCGGTACCTCAGCATTTTTAATCAATTCTTAGGCTGCTAATGCATGCAGTCCATTCCAGTGGATACTCCCTATTAGTTCTGCACTCTTTGTGTGTTTGCAGCCTCAGGGTTGACTAAAAACATCAAAGAAGTGACATTAACAGCTCTCCACTCCAGTGTGGTGGACTACACCATACATTAATGTTATCTTGCCGTGTTTTTGAAATGGCTTTGCTGTTTCTCCTCATAGGTGGTAGGTAGTTAATGTTTAACGTCCCGTCAACAACGAGGTCATTAGAGATGGAACACAAGCTTGGGTTAGGGAAGGATTGGGAAGGAAATCAGCCGTGCCCTTTCAAAGCAACCATCCCGGCATTTGCCTGAAACGATTTAGGGAAATCTCGGAAAACCTAAATCAGGATGGTTAGAGATGGGATTGAACCGTCGTCCTCCCGAATGCGAGTCCAGTGTGCTAACCACTGCACCACCTCGCTCGGTCTCTCCTCATAGAGGACCTGTGTTCAGCTTAGTCCTTCTTTGTTTGTTCAGTGGTAGATAATAAGCACTACTGTGAATAATTTGTTGCCACTGTTTTAAAACTTCATTTCCATTATTTTCAGAGGGTGCACACATCTCTTACAGTGCAGAAAACTGTCAGATTGATACCCAAGAGGCATGGGTTACTGCTTTGGCTTGGCCACAGGTGGCTTGTACCGAAAGGAACTCTGAGCATCTGCTAGTTGGGACCATTACTGGCTCAGTAGCTCTTCTCACTGTCTCAAAAGGATGTGTACAGCATGATGACCTTATCATTGGAACTCAGCCATACAGTAAGTATATAGTAAACTACAGGGTGTACATAAAGTCCGGGAACACTTTCAATTATTTGTTGCACAAGAACTAAACATTGTACAGATGTCATACATATTGCATTTTGAAGAGAAACTCTGAAAGTTTTATACAAACATTTGCTATGCGAACCATGAGTAACCCGACAGACGCCAATACGGTAATCGAATTCTTGCCATGTCCATCCTAGCATGGCATTATCAGCTGTGGCAGTTGCTTCCCATATTCTCTCCCAGAGCTCCGCTACATCACATGGTAGAGGTGGTACATACACCAAAAAAAAGTCACACAGAGTGTGATCTGGTGATCGGGGAGGCCATTTCATGAAACAGCTGTTCCCTTCTGCAGCACGGCTGATCTATTGATGTGGCAGCTGTGTGTTCAGGTAACCATGGACTTCATGATGAAAATGGGGTGGAGCATTATCCTGCTGAAAAATGAATGGAGAGTCCGATTGCATTTGAGGCATCAGCCATTGCTGCAACATGTCCAAGTAGGAATATCCAGTGACAGCACTCTCGGTGAAGAAGAATGGCTCATACAATTTTCAATGTGACAAGGCACAAAAAACATTTACCTTTGGGAATGCACTCTTAAATTCAGTGTATTCGTGTGGATGTTTTGTACCCCAGATTCGACAATTATGCTTGTTCACTTTCCCACTAGTGTGAAAAGTGGCTTTGTCGCTAAAAATTAAGTGATCTACAATACCATCCCTCATTCATTTGTTGCAACTGTGAACAAAACTCAAAATGCTTGTCTTTGTCATCGTCATTAAGCTTCTGCACTAGCTCCAATTTGAATGGTTTCACAAACGGCTTCTGTTGCAGGACTTTCACTGTCATTGGAGCCATTTCAAGTTCATGGGATGCATGATGCACTGATTTCCTTGGACTCCTTATGAATGTCTCTTGTACGTGCTCCACATTCACTTCACTCACACTGAGACGTCTGCTTCGCTTTGCCGGGCACAAGCAACCTGTCATAACGAATTTGATGTGCAAGTTGTAAATGGCCTTCCTTCTTGGTGGCTTCTTACTGTACTTGGTTCTAAATGTCCATTGAACAACTGCAGCTCACTTGTACTTGTTGAACTCTAACACACAAAAAGGTCGCTCTGCACCTGAACTCACAATGTTTGTAGCTAGCACTTACTGTCAGCAAATTAGCAAACTAAGCTGTGGCAGTATACCTGGAGCTTCAAAATGACATATGTATGGTATCTGTACAATGTACAATGTTTGGTTCTTGTGCAATAAATAATTGAAAGTGTTCCCAGACTTGATGTACACTGTGTATTTATATTGTGATGTAAATCAGATGTACATCTTTTCTTTTGTTTCTATATTACTGGTTTTCAGTGAATATGGTAACTTTCAGTGCCTGCTGTGGTACCAACAGTGAAACAAGTGATTTATAAAATTATATAATTAAACACACATTCTTCTTGTGGTGGAAGATACCTGTCTGACTGTATTTATTATTTTAAAAGTATAATTATGGTAATATGTTTCTGCTGTGAGTAGAATTTTTTCTGACTATTTATTATTTTAAAAGTATAATTATGGTAATATGTTTCTTTTGTGAGTAGAATTTTTGCTTCTTACTTGTTCTTGTCAAGTAAACCATCGTCAGTGGGTTCATTTTATTTTCTGCTGAACAACAGGTAAAAATTTTATATGGTGAGATATGTAGTTTTGGGGTTATGGTATGTATAATTTCAACCAAAAAGAAAAGAATCCTTTGATGATGGTGATACTTCCCTGAAAAGTGTGTAGCTACTGTGTTTACTCACAGCAGAAATCATTTCAGTAATGACACATACATTCCATATTTACATTTGATTACTAGTTGTGATATAAACACAAAAAACTTTGCAGCACACCAGGATAATATTTGCTTTATTATAATTCCAATCTGATCACAATGTTTATTTGTAATCAGGTTATTAATTTCAGTTCGTAATGACCATCATCAGACCTGAATAGAAACATGTAATATTAACAGATATCACACCATTATATGTGATGTGCAGTCCAAGTCACTGGCTATTTTGGCTTCATCAAACAATGACAAAATGGCTAATGATATTGACTGCACATCATGTATAATAGTGTGATATGCATTCTTGTTTATTCCAGCTACACCTTGAGAAAACATAAGTGCTCCATCAAATGAAAACTGGGCACAAGCAAGCTTCTCTGTTACGTCCCTGTATTTGTTTTGTTCATGGCAACCTATGTTTATGGGACGATAGTGATTTGCCTAGTGTATCATTCATTTCCAGAATGAGATTTTCACTCTGCAGCAGAGTGTGTGCTGATATGAAACTTCCTGGCAGATTAAAACTGTGTGCCAGACCAAGACTCGAGCTCAGGACAAGTGCTCTACCCTCTTAGCTACCCAAGCACGACTCATGCCTCGTCCTCGCACCCCCCAGGCTGTGGCTAAGCCATGTCTCCACAATATCCTTTCTTCCAGGAGTGCTAGTTCTGCAAGGTATGCAGGAGAGCTTCTGTGAAATTTGGAAGTTAGGTAGACGAGGTACTGGCAGAACTGAAGCTATGAGGATGGGGCATGAGTCATGCGTGGGTAGCTTAGATGATGGAGCACTTGCCCGCGAAAGGTAAAGGTCCCAAGTTCGAGATTCGGTCTGGCACACAGTTTTAATGTGCCAGGAAGTTTCTTATCATTCATTTCTTTAACTTTTTTGAAGTAAATTTATTGTAGTGATTATACTTGTGAATTCTTGTACTCACTCTCCATTCTACAATTGTATAGTCTGTACCTGACAACAGACTCAGGTAATGCATTTCCTGTTAAATGTGCAGCATGTCTCCGAGCATATGGAGACGGTGAGTTTGGAGATGACATCATAGGACTCGCTGGCAAGTTTAAAGTGAGTATAGAGAACTCCTTTCTGATCTCTGTCAGGTGCTCCTCATCCTATCTAGGTGCAGGCAAGAGTAGCGTGTCCTCATCTATAACTTTTAGCAGCAGGTACAATACAGATATGAAACTTTGCTATACCAACAATGCTTTCTATGGTTGCACTGATCATGGTAGTATTGCAAAACCACTACAAAATCTCTATTTGTTTCTCCTTATCCTACTCTGAACAGTTGATATTTTTCATAAAAATCTTTGCACAAGGCCTCTATGTTCTCATTAATTTGGCCTGGTCTGACTCATGATTTCACAGTACTTGTTACTTTGTATTTTACACCCATTTTTCCTATACTATTTGACCTACAGCCTTCCCACAACAGTAGCCTAAAAGCAGGACTCTTTTTCTTTCCATATGATGTTGCTTCCAATGTAGCCTTTCATTCCTATGCATCTGTTGCAGCTTCCTTTGCTGAGGATACTCCTTTTTTATTTTGGAATTGGATTCTTTTGAATTGTCTTTAAGTGAATTAAATATATCAAGCCTATATGCAAACTGTGTATACATTAGAGCAACATTATAATGTTTAATACATACCTATCTTGCTGAAAGATGCAACTGTTGGGTCCTTGATGGTTTTGTTTTATGAACTTTAGTCTCTGGTCCAAAAACAGAAATCACCAAGGATGCAAATACAAGCCATAAAAGCTCACATTGTATCATACCACCATTGGCTCACTTTCAGAAAACTGTGTAATATCATTATGTTCCTTTTTTTAGCATCCGTGTCACACATTGAATGGTTTGATGAGGAGAAGGATTTTGCCATAGCATTTACAGATGGCCGAATAAAACTTGGAAGGAAGCATCTTGTACCTAATATGATATCTATCGAAGCTCATCAGGTATTTGTGTTTCTTTATGATTAAATATGAAATTTTTGGTTCTTACTTGTTATTGTCAAGTCAATCAAAATTTACCAACATAATGATTTCTCAATTTTATAGCTCATTTACAATGAACAGAAAACACATAAAAGCTCTAGTGAACATCAGAGCATCCATCATATGAAATGCATATGGAATAATATCATACTGATTTCCATAGATACTGCTATTCCCAGCCTCATAATCTACACTGATAACCACTATATTTATTGGAAGAAGGGGTGGGGAAGCTCTGTTGGGATATGCTCACAGGGCCAGTACATTTGATAAGCTGCACACATCCCCTGGGTCTTCCTAAATGACAAACATTACTTTATTTACATTTCTTTTTGCATGTAGTCATCAAATATTGTCGTTTGCTAATGCTGTACGTATATAGAAAGTTAAGACATAATATCATTTGTGTAAATATAAGTTTTTTGATAAATCATAGATTACATAGTAGGTAATATGTTTCTATGCTTGTTTGTAAAGAACTCTGTTCTGCATATGTTATTTCATGCTTTACAGCTACATTTATATCTTCTTATAGCTTGTAGTTTCTGCTCTCAAGTACAATTTTGTTTCATATCTTAGAATTCCTTCAGTTTATGCAAACATTAAAATCTAAGAAATCATTTTAATTTTGTTTTGAATGAATCTCTATTTTGACCATGAAGTCTTTTCAACAATTTTGCTGTACAAAAATGATTTCATTGTACTTGCTCCATTAAATATCTATGAAAATCCATGCTTTTGAAAAAACCATTAGTATATTTGTCATAAAGCAACTGGTTATTGTAAAGAGCTTGGATTTTCAAAAGAATTTATGAGACATAGTACAACAATTCTACAGAATCCAAAATATTGTCTATGTGGATGCCTAGGAATTTTGTATGTGAGGGTTTCATTAATATTCTGATTGTTAATATCAATTTCATGAACTCAAAGTTTTTTTAACTGCCTGCAACTACATAATATTAGTTTTTGAAAAATTTAGAAATAGGGTTTTCACTGTGAACCATTTGTGTACTTGATTAGATCCCATCTTGGCTATAGCCTATATTGTGGAACTGGGCAGGTGTATGTTAATTGCTCAAGGCGTATATCTAAATGTATGTTAAACAACATGAAAATGTGTCAGGTGACCATCTTTCCTTTGCTAGCATGAGTTTCTTAGAAGTAGATACCTTAGGGGTTGCGAAGCAACTCAAATCGCTTGATACGGGCAAGTCTTCAGGTCCAGATTGTATACCGATTAGGTTCCTTTCAGATTACGCTGATACTATAGCTCCC
This sequence comes from Schistocerca gregaria, assembly GCF_023897955.1. Lineage (NCBI taxonomy): Eukaryota > Metazoa > Arthropoda > Insecta > Orthoptera > Acrididae > Schistocerca > Schistocerca gregaria. Next base: position 348,519,206 of record NC_064926.1, read on the forward strand.
TACTTAGCACTCATATACAACCGCTCGCTCACCGATAGATCTGTACCTACAGATTGGAAAATTGCGCAGGTCGCACCAGTGTTCAAGAAGGGTAGTAGGAGTAATCCATTTAACTACAGACCTATATCATTGACGTCGGTTTGCAGTAGGGTTTTGGAGCATATACTGTATTCAAACATTATGAATCACCTCGAAGAGAACGATCTATTGACACGTAATCAGCATGGCTTCAGAAAACATCGCTCTTGTGCAACGCAGCTAGCTCTTTATTCGCACGAAGTAATGGCCGCTATCGACAGGGGATCTCAAGTTGATTCCGTATTTCTAGATTTCCGGAAAGCTTTTGACACCGTTCCTCACAAGCGACTTCTAATCAAGCTGCGGAGCTATGGGGTATCGTCTCAGTTGTGCGACTGGATTCGTGATTTCCTGTCAGGAAGGTCGCAGTTCGTAGTAATAGACGGCAAATCATCGAGTAAAACTGAAGTGATATCAGGTGTTCCGCAGGGAAGCGTCCTGGGACCTCTACTGTTCCTGATCTATATAAATGACCTGGGTGACAATCTAGAGCAGTTCTCTTAGGTTGTTCGCAGATGATGCTGTAATTTACCGTCTAGTAAGGTCATCCGAAGACCAGTATCAGCTGCAAAGCGATTTAGAAAAGATTGCTGTATGGTGTGTCAGGTGGCAGTTGACGCTAAATAACGAAAAGTGTGAGATGATCCACATGAGTTCCAAAAGAAATCCGTTGGAATTCGATTACTCGATAAATAGTACAATTCTCAAGGCTGTCAATTCAACTAAGTACCTGGGTGTTAAAATTACGAACAACTTCAGTTGGAAGGACCACATAGATAATATTGTCGGGAAGGCGAGCCAAAGGTTGCGTTTCATTGGCAGGACACTTAGAAGATGCAACAAGTCCACTAAAGAGACAGCTTACACTACACTCGTTCGTCCTCTGTTAGAATATTGCTGCACGGTGTGGGATCCTTACCAGGTGGGATTGACGGAGGACATCGAGAGGGTGCAAAGAAGGGCAGCTCGTTTTGTATTATCGCGTTATAGAGGAGAGAGTGTGGCAGATATGATACACAAGTTGGGATGGAAGTCATTACAGCATAGACGTTTTTCGTCGCGGCGAGAGCTTTTTACGAAATTTCAGTCACCAACTTTCTCTTCCGAATGCGAAAATATTTTGTTGAGCCCAACCTACATAGGTAGGAATGATCATCAAAATAAAATAAGAGAAATCAGAGCTCGAACAGAAAGGTTTAGGTGTTCGTTTTTCCCGCTCGCTGTTCGGGAGTGGAATAGTAGAGAGATAGTATGATTGTGGTTCGATGAACCCTCTGCCAAGCACTTAAATGTGAATTGCAGAGTAGTCATGTAGATGTAGATGAACGGTAATGATCACTCTTTGTGTGAGAAGAAATGGAGCCAAGAAATTAAAATAACAACACATATTTGTATCTTATATAGAATCAGTGAGGCAGTTCAAGGTAACACACACACAGACAGACAGACGGCACACCAAACCATGAACCTTATTCTACAGCACTAAAAAAGATCCAGTGATCAGATGCATCTGGACACAATTCAGGCAACCAAATTAATATTTGTATAAGCAAGCCAGCTACTGAACCTGTTTCCAAATACAAGTCAGAGGTCAGTTACTCAACAAGGACAAATATTTGCCAACACACATCAATGTACACATAGTGTGTCTTCATTTACACTACATCAGCTATTTCTCCAAGTGAAATGAAAAGATGGAAAATGGTTAGCGTAGTGCAAAGGAAGACTTAAACACTTTCTTCTAGGTATCCTGTGTCATTTAATGTTTACAAACCTGATTTTTATGTCGAAGAACAAAAGAGTGTACAACTCAACCACTTAAATTTTAGTCATTCGTGGTTCATTTTCCATCACAGTTGAAAGATAAAAGAAAACAAAAGCAAAAAATACATTAGCTTTTAATATTTCCTGTTAAAAGTTCTTCATTTTATTTGAAATTGAAAAACTACAGCTCATCTGTTCTTCTTCTAACTCATTCTCTGAAAAAAAAATTACTTCCAAAGATTAATCTAGTTATTAACTGTTAACTGTGAAATATTTTTACCATATTGCAGGTTGTCGCAAATATGTTTCACATAACACAAATGACAGATTGTTGTTTTCTGCAGTATACAGAGCATATGATCTACTGGTTTGTCTAAGAATAAATCTCCTACAGCTCAACCATTATGCATAATTGTCTGTGGGTAATTTACAGTATTACTAGATATTAATTTTAAAAATTCACTTTTGAACTATTTCAAACAGTGGAAAATCCAGGATGGAATGTTACAATATCAGAGAAGGAAAGTTGCTACTCACCATACAGCGGAGATATTTAGTCACGATAGGCACAACAAAAAGATTCACACAATTATAGCTTTCAGTCATTAAGGCCTTTGTCAGCAGTAGACACACATACACTACAATCCCCCAGGTGGCATATTCCATCATTGGATCAAAATTGACATTGTCTTTCCACATGTACCAACAGCCACCGTCCCTAGTAGCATATTTTGTTGACTCCCACCTACACAGGCAGAAATGAACTTCAAAATAAAGCAGTAAAAACCAGAGTGCACATAGAAGGCTGTTAACGTTCATTTTTCCCACATGCTATCCCACAGTGAAACATCTACAGGGCGGGGGCTGTTGGTACATGTGGAAAGACGATGTTAATTCTGATCCAGTGATGGAATATGCCACCTGGGGGATGGTAGATGTATTGATAATGGTTTGAGCATCTTCTGCCAACAGGTAGCACAGTGGTGTAGCTACCACAGCACTGTCTGTGTCTACTCTTTAATAGGAAATGTTCACAGCCTGATGGCTCATTGTTGTGCAAAAGTGTGAAGCAAGCAGACAACTATGCCATGCAGTTGCACAAGTGCTTCCTACAGCCAACTGAGCTAGTTTGAAAGGAATCAAATTGTGGTCTTCCGAATGGCTGGATGGTCCTTTTGGAGAATTTCTACATAAGTTTGATGTGCTGCTTCAATTGTACAGTGATGCATGTATCAGTAGTCATGTGAACATTCTAACATCTGTAGTTGAGCTTCTGGACATCCACAGGACACAGATAATCATCAGGATCATCATATTGTAAGGGCAGAAGTGGCAGATCATTCTGTTACCACAGCACAGATAAGAGAGCTTGTGAGCACAGACATGTCAACATGAACTGTTGCGAACCAGTTATTACCAATGGGACTACGAGCCCTCTCATCTCCAGCCTGTCTTCCAATCATACCTTGATGTGCATGGCTTGATTGCTGCCATCGGAAGATCACTTGGAAGATGGAATGGCATGCTGTGGTCTTCAGCAATGAAAGCAGATTCTGCCTGCGCTCAGGTGATGGTCATTTGAGCATACGCCATAGACCTGGTGAGTGGCATCTCATAGAATGCATTTGTCCAAGATCAATCCATCCCACCCCATGCTTTATGGTCTTGGGTGCAATAAGCTACAATTCTCTTTCACCTTTGGTGTTTCTGAAGGAGAGGTTAACCAGTGCTCAGTACATGCACAATGTTGTTAGACCCATTGTTTTGTCATTATTAGTGCAGGAAGGTGATCTGTTGTTCCAATAGGATAATGCTCAGCCACACGCTGCCCGTGAAACTCAATGTGCTCTTCAAGAGGTTAAGCAACTTCCCTGGCCAGCACAATCTCTGGACTTGTCTCCAATCGACCACATGTGGGATATGATGGGATGAGAAGTGACTTGTGAGACTTGTCAACCAATGACTTTTACAGAACTACATGACTTAACATAACCCAAGACAGTATTCGCCACCTGCACAATCAACTGGATGCCAGAGTCAGCACCTGCATTGCCTCCTGTGGAAGCTACACCACAAACTAATATGGATGTTTCAGCATGAGTTGATACATAGTAGCACAGAACTGCTTATGCTCTTGATCTGTAAATTATTTCATGCACTCCCAATTGCTCTTTCACACCAGTAAATCTTGAGTGAAATGGAAATGTGTAAAAGGGTGTACTAAATTTTATTCCAGCAGTGGGTTTTGCATTTGAAGGAAAAATGAGGTGACTGAAATTTTGTGGAAAGATCTTGGCACGATGAAAAACACCATTATTTTATTGATTGCAACCCCAGGTTGCATATCATCTCCGTGGCACTCTCTCCATTTTGCATTAATACAAAATGAATTGCCCTTCTGTGAACTTTTTTAATGTCAGCCATCTGTTTTATCTGATGAGGATGTCACATCATTCCACAGCACTCTAGTACAGGAGGGTCAAACACAGTGTTTTTTGTAGAATTTATGAGTCTTCTAAGTGTACTTCAGTTGTTAACCATGTTGGTGCAGGAATGGAATGCCCTACAAGAAAAACTCCTTACCAACCTTATTGGCAGCATAGGATTATGCTGCAGAGCATGCTTTGCCGTCCGAGGTGAGGACCATGTTCTGTCTTTTTTAATGTCCAGGGGACCATCATAAATCATGGTGACTTCAGTGTAATAATTGTTTTTGAATAAATGTGTCATTTCCTTTCATCTCATTGTGTGTTTCTTTTTGTTATCTTCTGCACTATACTGCAATAGTTCTTTTATGTGTATGGTCAAAGTGTATGGTCCTTGTATGTGTCATTGCTGTCTCTCATTGTAGAGGTTTGTTTGTTGCTGAGAGGTCTGGTGTTTTATCACAACTATTTATAATTCGTGGGGGCTCCTGAACTAATTGCTCAAAATAATTTTTGGAGGACATACCTATTACAATTTGGATAGTGTTTTACGTCTTTATTAAACATATATCTTCTTTCAACATATTGAGGGTAGATTGAAGTCAATATAACTGTATGTATCAGGCACTTGCTCGAAATGAGACTCATATTTTCTTGAACCTTTCAGCACCTACATCATCTCGGTCAGTCAGTAAATAAAAGGAACCAGCTATTAATTTATTCCAGTTGTTGAGTAGAGTTTCTACCCATACTAACTCCTAGCAACTTGTTGAGTAGAGTTTCTACCCATACTAACTCCTAGCAACTATTTACTTTAGTTTCACTACAAGATAAACTACTTCTAATAGCAACAAGAATGCCACCACCAACTGAATTTAACTGTCATTTTCTGAGCGCTGTTAAGTGTGTGGAAAAAGCTTTGGCTGAACTTATCTGTGGCTTTAGCAAGCTTTCAGTGCCTGTAACAATTTCTGCTGTAGTGCTTTAAAGGAGCGCTAGGAGCTCTGGTTCTTACCTAATACATCTATGAAAATTTACAACTGTAGTACAGCTGTTTCCTAGGTCAACCCTCATCCTGTGTTTGTGTCTTTTTACATACTTACACAATCCTCTAACCTAAAAAACCAGCCGACACATTCCACGTAGCACCCAAAAACCATTTAGTCATCTCCTATGTGTAATGGACATCTGCTGTATTAAGCACATTCCAACACCCCTTCACCCTATGGCACATTTCAAGAAAGCACAGCACCAATTTTCTAGGACGAAGCATTGACTTGCAATAATACCAGCTCGGTAGGGTCAAAATGCACCACTAAACATCTGTCACTAACCAAAGCGTTTTTGAGTTTCTGAAGTGCCTCTTGACAGTCTTTAGTCACACAAAAGGCACATTTCCGCAACGCAAATGATGTGATGGAACTGTGATCTGAGCGACATTCTGTAGGAACCGAATGTAGTACCTCATCTTGTCTAGTACTGACTGCAGTTCACACACATTGCAAGGAACAGGCAGGTCACGGATTGCAAGCAAATGAGATGGGAGGGGGTGCACCCCCCGACTGTTTATCACATGAACTAAGTACTGTAGTTCAGTTTGAAAAAAGTCACACTTTTCAAGACAACACTTGAGTGCTGCTTCTGGCAACACTTGAAAAAGGGCACGCAAATTGGCAATGTGTTCTTCTGGTATATGACCTGAGATGACAGTATCATCAAGGTAGATTGAACAAAATGGCACTTTTGCAGTGAGCTGTTCCAAGTAACATTAAAAATGGTGGGTGCGGAAGCACTGCAGAAGGGTAAGCACAAATACTTGAACAGTCCGAAGTGCATATTTACAACAAACACTTTCTGTGATTTTTCATCCGATGGAATTAGCAAGTAGGCATCACGCAAATCTATCTTAGAAAAGTAACGTCTTGCTCCAAGCCTTTTCGGGGGTTACTGAGATCGAGGGTAATGGGTAAGTGTCAACTACTGTCTGTGGGTTGTCTGTAGACTTGAAGCCAACACCAATCAAATGCAACCAGAAGACTTGGGCCACAAAACGAGAGGAGTTGGCCCATTGACTGCTTGAATGGGAGCAATCGTATCTTATTTTGCAATTGTTTCAGTTCACTGGCTACTCCGTCTCTTAAAGCAGTTGGAACACGGCAGGCCCAGAAAAACTTAGGCTGTGCATTGTCTTTCAGTGTAACAAGCAATGAGAAGTTATTAGCGTTTCCCATTCCTTCTGAAAATAGTTCAGGAAATTCTCTAAGCAAGCTAGTGGCACTATCTTTTGGTGCAAAATCTGATATGGAAAGTACATTGTTTTGGATGCTAAGGTCAAACAAGTCAAAGACATCCAAGCTGAAAATGTTCTCACTGACTCTTGATTTCAGCACAGCAAAATTCACTGAGATTTGTAAGTGGCAGGCAAACTACAGTGTCCAAGTACTGGAATTTCCTGTACATTGAGAGCAGTGAAGTGCTTGCTAGATTTAGAAATGCTTGGTGAGCCTAACTGTCCATACGTGGCACAATTAAGCAAAGTTACTGAGGCACCTGTATCTAACTGACAGTTCACACGCCGGCCAGCAATGTGTAATGAGACAGATAGTTTGTTAGAACATTTTGCACAGCACTAGGGTGAGAAGGAGTCACAACCTTAATCTTACTTTTGTCAGAACCTGTTATAGGTTTGGAAAACACAGTGTTCACTGTGTGTGCAAGAGCCTGTTTCTTTCTGAGAGCAGGCAAAATGGGCATTTTTGTGCCGTTGCAAACAAATTGTTTGGATGTGGCCTTTTTTTCCACACATGTAGCACATTGTGTTACATGATGGGCAATCCTGTCTTTTATGGGGAGCTAAACATCTAGGCAAGACTTCACTAAGTTTGCAGGCCTGTTTATGTCTATGTGGCTGTCTGTGCGGCTGTGTACGCACCCGTCGTCGTGGATGCTTGGGGTGGTCGCGAGCGAGGGGTGACTCGACCTGACAAATCAGCCTGGTCACACTTATTGGCCACTGTGGCACCCGAATCGTATTACTCTAAGATTTGCAATACTTGGGGAAGTGATGGGTCAGAGTACTTTAGAATCTGTCTCATATTCTACTATTGAAGACAATGAATGTTATTGCATCTCTAATCATTAACTCAGTGTAAAAGTTGCCACAACTGCTCACAAATTAACACTTCCCAGGCATGCCCATTAATTCTGTGTAACACTGACAGTATGTCGGTTCCGGCTTTTTCTGCAAGCAAATGAAGTGATATCCGGCTGCAGCTGCTTGAACTTGCTGGTCATAGTACTTGGTTAATGCAGCAATACCTCATCATAGCTGAATTCGTCACAAGATGCAGTTGAGAATAGTTTTTTTTATTAACCTGAATTTTGTATTAACCTGACCCCACAATCGAAAGAAAGTATTTTAGTTTTACAGTACTTTGTACTCAATGAACTTCATAGTATTCGAGCCATTCCTCTCCCGTGTCATTAAATTGCCAGAACGTTAGTATGCTGGTTGGCAGCACTTGTCGGGCTTGTCGGTTTGTCTGTTGGGCGACTGATGCTGCTTGTGCAGCCAGTAGCTGATGTACCGTCATTAGTAAGGCAGTAATTTGTTGGTTCTGAAACTGAAAAGCTTGTGTTAGATCCATCACATTGGCCATCGTTGGCTGAGGTGCAGGGCTGGGGGTTGGAGGGGGTGGGGTAGCCATGGTTTAAACAAATACATTATAGCAAAAAGCAAGCAAAGCCTCTGAAAAGAGAAACTTGATTAGTTCTGTGGCTCCGCTCCTGGAATACGTGCAAGAACACAACCAGAAATTAACAATGAGAAATGAGCACCTGTGCCGGCTAAAACACAAGAGAAGCAAGCAAAACTGACACTGAAACCCATCTTCATCGCCAGTTTTTTGTGTCGTCTTGTTGTCACTGTAGAGCTGTAACATGGGAAGCAAGGAGAGGATGTTTTTTAGTGGCTGGTTATCTCTTTCTATAACACAAACTGCAAGCGTATATTAACTTGGTTCTTTATTCATAAGAATAAGGATGTTACTTAACTGAAACATCCATGTGCTGTGGTACAAGCTCTACCTTAGTGGTCCACATTAGTCTCACTACTGGTGACATACAAGTCCACGAGGTACACTATGCTGGTCGCTAGGTACTGACTAAGTCTGAGTTAGGGGCTGATTTAACAACGACTGCAACTCCCACTGGGTTGTGACTAATGACTCGACTCATTGACTCACTCGATGACAGACTGGGACTCCGGTCCCTGGTGGTAGTCTAAATGCCACTGGTGAAAAGGGCATTGGCAACACATTCTTTGCGAGTCTGTGTGGATAGGCTTGCTTGCTCTGGTGTCTATTATTGATTTTCTCACAACCTCTTTGCCGCCTGGAGTGCTGACGTGAGCTTGCAACAGCACAAGGTCCACAGTTAGTTCTGTCAATGACACTGCAAATGATTAGCTCTACCTTCATACTGCCAGCAAGACTGGCTGTCTAATTCGCTTCAGGTGGCTGCTGCAAACCAGAGAAAACTTCTGATCCAAAATGGCATGTATCATTAGTTCCAGAATGAGCCATTACCTCAAGTTGACTGCACATAGTGCACTTAATGGCATCTTGAAGGACTCATTCTGCATCTGGGATAACCCTCCCCCTCCATTATGCACACTGGACTTCTTCCCTTCCTTGGTAGCCGTATGTGAAAGGAGCTCCATCACATGCCTAACATCAGAGCTCCCAGCTACCAATAATCTCACCCTGTGTGAAAGCCCAGGCCCTGCACAGTTTCCTCTGAAACAGGACAAGTGCATGCATTTGGCTCAGGATATTTCTCAGCCACAGACAGTGTCTGAAACCTGGTTCTCAGATAAACTGGATAGTCCATTCAATCACTCCCACAGAATGTCTTTAGTTGTCTGCTACACCTTGAAGCAAGCCCCCACTCGGCCATGGATGAGGGGTCATCTTCAATGCAGGCAGTAACCTGGCTGACCGCAGTAGTGGACTGACCCGGAAACTTGTGGGACGTGCTAGATGTCTCTTGGATCCCCACACATGGCACTCCATAGTAATTGCCATTGACAACAGCCTGAAGCTGTATGATGGAAACCAGCACCACCTGCAGCTGTGAGTGAACGATGATCAACTAAGCTCACAGTATTCACAGTCCTTACCCATACTAAAAATAGTGGAAATCTATGGTGTAAAAATGTGTGAGAAATTTAATAATTATACAACAAAAGCACTCCAAAAGTATTTCCTTGTCAAAGTTGTTTAAGGCAGAGAGGATTTCCTCATTTGTGGCCCATATCATAGTTAGAATGATTCCAGATCCATATCTGCTCTGCTTTTATCCTTTCCTTAAGTCTCATGAGTCTGCAGTGCCACCAGGCAGCATTCAATCTTGTAATGGGTAGTAATTATAAAATTTTGGCTCGTCATTGTGTACACATGTCACCACATACTACAAGTGGTAATTCTAACAAAGGCAGCCAGTAACTACAGCAAAAATATTTGTTTGCTTCTGTTTTCGCATGACAGAGCCACCCCACAGAAAAACTATGGCACCAGATGTTGATATTCAGCACATTTAGTTGTTTGAGAGCTAATCTCGCCACAGAACTTTCATTTAATAAGAGTCACTGTCATTTCTCTTTTATCCTTTCCCAGGGTGTATTTTGATTTGTAGAAATTGATTCGGTTGTTTTGATTTCAATTCCATAATTTAAAAAATATCTTAATAGAAAAATGTATAGCATTTAACTCAGGACTCTGATTCCAGGGTTGTATATCCAGCATAAAGTGGGACCCTACTGGCAACTTTCTTGCTAGCTGTGGTACTGATCAAGTTTGTAGACTGTGGAGAATTATTGATGGGTGTTGGAGCTGCATTTACATATTAAATCCAGCCTATGAACCAGTTGCACTTGTGTGGTCTCCATACATAGGTGAGTGATTCCTATTGCATATAGTATGCAGGAAGTATAAATAAAAATTAAAGAAATTACTTCTTAAACACAGTTTTTCAAATCTAATTAATGTATGTTTAGAATATGTCTTTAGGTAACTTTGCACAGAATCGTCACTGTTATTCCAGTTTTCTCAGACTTTAACAACTATTAAAGTTCCATTGTGCCAAATACAGTGTGTTGTTTACATTATGAAAAGGGTAATTGCTACTTACCATATAATGGAGATGCTGAATCACAAATAGGCACAACAAAAACACTGTCAAACAAAGCTTTTGGCCAAACAGGATTCATCAGAATTACACACACACCCACACGCAGTGTGTTCTGATAAAGGTCTGTTTATCAGAAAGCTTGTTTGGAAATCTTTTTGTTGTGCCTATATTTGTGATTCAGCATCTCTGGTATATGCTGAGTAGCAACTATCCTTTTCATAATATTGACATTCAGTGTGTTAGTAGATAATGCAAATCTCTTGCCCAGTGCAAAGTCCCAGGGGACTGGAAGAAGGTGCAGGTGACTCATACATATAAAAAGATGAAGGAACAGACCTGCAAAATTACAGACCAATATCCTCAACATTGGTTTGCTGTGGAATTCTTGCACATATTCTAACTTTGAATGCAATTAATTTCAAGCTTCTCCTTGCAAATCAGTACAGATTTTGAAAGAATCACTATTGTGAAACCCAGTTTGCCCATTTGCCATCTTCCAAACAAAGGAGTAAGGGCAATAGGCAGATTACATATTCCTAGATTTCGGGAAAGTGTTTTGCATGGTGCCTACTGCAGATTGTTAATGAAAGTCCAAGCATACGGATTAGTTTTGCAGATATATGATTACTTCTTAAGTAATAGAACCCAGTACATTGTCTTCAATGGTGGGTGTTCATCAGAGACAAGGGCATTGCCAGGAGTGCTCCAGGAAGGTGTGGTAGGACCACTCTTATTCCCTATATAAATAAATGATTTGGTGAACAGGGTGAGCTGCAATCTGTGGCTGTTTGCGGATGGCACTGTGGTGTTTCAGATATGTTGTCATTGAGTGATTGTAGGAGAATACAATATGACTTAAACAAAATAGCTAATTGGTGTGATGAATAGCAGCTTGCTCTAAATCCAGAAAAATGTAAGTTATTGCCGAAGAGTTAAAAAACAATCCTATAATGTTTGAATATAGCATTAGTAATGTGCTGCTTGATGTAGTCATATCTATTACATACTTAGGTGTAACATTGCAGAGCAATATGAAATAGAAGGAGAACATGAGATTGTTAGTGGAAAGGGCAAATTCTCAACTTATTTTATTGGGAGAATTTTAGAAAACTGCAGCTTGTCTGGGAAGAACACTGTGTATAGAACACTAGTGTGACCCATTCTTGATTACTGCTTGAGTGTTTGCAACTCCCATGAGGTAGGGTTAAAGGAGGACATCACAGGAAATCAGAGGTGTGCTGCTAGTTTTGTTACAAGTAAGTTTGATCAACACAAGTATTAGAGAGATGCTTCATGAAGTACAACAGGAATACCTGGAGGGAAGACAACCCTGTTTTCATGTAAAACTTTTGAGAAAATTTAGAGAACCGGCATCTGAAGCTGACGGCAGAACACTTCGACTGCCACAAATGTACATTTTGCATAAGGACCACAGAGATAAGATAAAAGAAATTTAGAACTCATATGGAGGCAGACTGACAGTTGTTTTTCCGTTGCTCCATTTACAAGTGGAACAGGAAAGGAAATGGCTAGTAGTGGTACGAGGTGCCCTCCGCCATGTAGCATTTGTTGGCTTTCGGAGTATATATGTAGATGTAGATTGTTCAAAATAGACATGTATGCAGTCAATAAATTCACAGTGACAGACTATGTGAGGTGGTGCCATGTGTAAACCTCGGGGCCTACGTTAAGGAGGACTAGAGTTCAAATTCCCATTGAGCCATTCAGATTTACATTTTCTGTGGTTCTCCTAAATGAATTAAGGCAAATGCTGCAATTACATTAGACAAAGATTTTACTTTTATGGAAATTGGCATTCAGTAGTAGGAAAAGGAAGAGAAGGAAATATAGTAGGAGATCTAGACTTGGGAGAAAGGACTAGAAGGGAACACTGTGTGTTAAAATTTTGCATGGAGCACTATTTAATTGTATATTGTTGTATTTGTAGAAGAGGCATGAAGATATGAGAAGGTTTCAGTATTCTGTCAGGTTTTATTTAGATTACATAATAGAAGTAAGATAGAGATGTAGAAACCAGATTTTTAACTTTCAGAAGCTTTTTAGGGGAGGATGATAACACTTATCATAATTGGCTGTGAACTGTGGATTAAAATTGAAGAAGTTGCAGAACGATAGGAAGTTAAGGAAATGTGATCTTGATATATTGAGGAAAAAAAAACAGAAGTCATTGAAAGTTTCAGAGAGAGCATTAGGTAATGCTCAGCTGGAACAGTAGAAAGGAATTCTGTAGTAGACAACTGGATAACTTCAATAGATAAAACCATGAAGGCAGCAGAGCACCACATACACAAAGAGATTAGATTCAGTAGAAATCCTTGGGTAATACACGAGATACTGAAATTAATTGATAAAATGAGGAAATATAAAAATTCAGCAGTCAAAAAGGAAAGAGATTGACGTAAACTGCAAAATGGCGAAGCAGGAATGGTTAGAGGATAAATGGAAATATCAAGAAGTATGCAGGACTAGGGAAAGATAGATACCTCCCTTCAAGAAAAAGAAACACCTATGTGCAAGTTAAGAACTTGGGAAGCAAGCCAGTACTAAGCAAAGGAGGGAAGGCTGAAACAGGGAAGGAATTTATAGAGGAGCTGTACAAGGGAATCACACTTGTAGAAATATTATGGGAAGGGAACAGGAAGTACAGGAAGGTGAGATGGGAGATATGGTACTGTCATAGAATTTTAGAGAATACTGAAAATTCCTTCAGGCTTATTGAGATTCTTGGGTGAACCATTCATGACAAGATTATCCCACCTGGTGTAAGAGGTATATGAGATAGGTCAAATGCTCTTATACTTCAAGAAGGCTGTAATAAGAAGTCAGGTGCTCACATGTGTGAATGTTATTGAACCAAGACTTTAATTCATAGCTTCCAAAACACTGATGTGAATTATTTATAGAAGGATAGATCAGTTTGATTTCCATGGAAATGTAGAAATATATGGAGCAACATGTACCCTAAGAGTATTCTTAGAAGATAAGTTGCAGTAAGGCATACATACATTTGTAGCACTAGTTGACTTAGAGAAAGCTTTATACAATATTGTGTCTGCATCCATAGCTGATTGTTCAGCATGGCTGACTGCCATTCAGAGGACATGAGTTCAGTTTCCAGTACTACCATGGCCTGCCTGCCTGAGAACAGAACAGTGGAACTTTGACAATGTTGACTGCAATACACTCTTTGAAATTTTTAAAGTGGCAGGAATAAAATATGGGGAGCAAAAGGTTATCCACAGTGTCCATAGAAAGGAGATTCCATTTATAATAATCAGTTGACATGAAAGGGAAGTAGCAGTTAAGAAGGCAATGAGACAGTCATCTTGCCTATCCCCAATGTTATTCAATCTCTCCTGTGAGTAAAGGAATTATGGAGAAGAAATTAAAACTTTGAGGTTTGCCAAAGAGATTGTAATACTTTCAGAGATAGCAAAGGACTTAGAAGAGCAGTTTAATGGGATTGATGGTACTTGAAAACATCTCACAAGGTGAACATATTGAAAGTAAAGCAAGGGTAATGGAATGTAGTTGAGTGAAATAAGGCAATACAGAGAGAATTAGATTAAGAAATGAGACTGTAAAAATATTAGATGAGTTTTGTTATTTAGACAGCAAAATAATGAACTATGGCCAATGTAGAAAGGATGCATGCATCCTGGCAGTAGAAAGAAAAGCATTTTTGAAGAAGAAAGAAAGAAATTGTGAAATATGGATGATAAACTGTTCAGACAGGAAGGGAAAAAAGGCTTTTGAAATGTTTTACTATTTGAGTATGCTGAAGATTAGGTTAGTGAATCTGATAACTAATGTTGATGTAGAGAAAGAAATGGGGAAGAGAAGGTTATGGCACAGCTTGACTAAATGAAGGGATATTGGTTAATAGGACATATTCTGAAGCCACAAAGGGTCAATTTGGTATAAAGGAGTGGGAGGTAGAAATTGCAAGAGGAGACCAAGGCTTGACTACAGTAAGCAGGTTCAAGTGGATTTTGTTTGCGGTAGTCATGCAGAAAGAGAGAAGCTTGCACAGGCTAGATTATATGGAAAGCTGCATCGAACCAGTCTTTGGACTGAAGACATCATCATCATCATCAACAACAACAACAACAACAACAACATTATCTTTGGTGAATTCATGTCCTGCCTCTGGACAACTGAATATTAAACACTAATCATCATTCATTCATTTGCTTCATGATAACATTTCATCCATGTTTGTTATAGCCCTGTGTCATTTTCGTAACTCCTAACTGTAAAGACTGTGTACTCAAAACAAATACTTGTTATGTTGTTATACTGTTCCATTGCTGACCTTGGACTTTCATTAAGAAAGGAATCAGCTTAAAATCACTGCCATGCCATTCTGATTTAATTTCCCCTAAATCAATGCAGGAGGAAAGGCCACTGGACCTCATGGGATACTAGTTCGATTTTACACAGAGTACGCGAAGGAACTTGCCCCCTTCTTGCAGCAGTGTACCGTAGGTCTCTAGACAAGTTTAGCGTTCCAAAGGATTGGAAAAGGGCACAGGTCATCTCCATTATCAAGAAGGGATGTCGAACAGATGTGCATAACTATAGACGTATATCTCTAACGTTGATCAGTTGTAGAATTTTGGAACACATATTATGTTTGAGTATAATTACTTTTCTGGAGACTAGAAATCTACTCTGTAGGAATCAGCATGGGTTTCGAAAAAGACGATCGTGTGAAACCCAGCTCGTGCTATTCGGCCACGAGACTCAGAAGGCCATAGACACGGATTCCCAGGTAGATGCAGTGTTTCTTGACTTCCTCAAGGCGTTCGATACAGCTCCCCACAGTCAGTTAATGAACAAAGTAAGAGCAAATGGACTATCAGACCAATTGTGTGATTGGATTAAAGAGTTCCTAGATAACAGAACGGAGCATGTCATTCTCAATGGAGAGAAGTCTTCCGAAGTAAGAGTTATTTCAGGTGTGCTGCAGGGGAGTGTCGTAGGACCGTTGCTGTTCACAATATACATAGAAGACCTTGTGGATGACATCGGAAGTTCACTGAGGCTTTTTGCAGATGATGCTGTGGTATATCGAGAGGTTGTAACAATGGAAAATTGTACTGAAATGCAGGAGGATCTGCACCGAATTGACACATGCTGCAGAGAATGGCAATTGAATCTCAATGTAGACAAGTGTAATGTGCTGCGAATACATAGAAAGAAAGATCCCTTATCATTTAGCTACAATATAGCAGGTCAGCAACTGGAAGCAGTTAATTCCATAAATTATCTGGGAATACGCATTAGGAGTGATTTAAAATGGAATGATAATATAAAGTTGATCGTCGGTAAAGCAGATGCCAGACTGAGATTCATTGGAAGAATTCTAAGGAAATGCAATCCAAAAACAAAGGAAGTAGGTTACAGTACGCTTGTTCGCCCACTGCTTGAATACTGCTCAGCAGTGTGGAATCCGTACCAGATAGGGTTGATAGAGGAGATAGAGAAGATCCAACAGAGAGCAGCGTGCTTCGTTACAGGATCATTTAGTAATCACGAAAGCGTTACGGAATTGATAGATAAACTACAGTGGAAGACTCTGCAGGAGAGACGCTCAGTAGCTCAGTACGGGCTTTTGTTGAAGGTTCAAGAACATACCTTCACCAAGGAGTCAAGCAGTATATTGCTCCCTCCCATGTATATCTCGCGAAGAGACCATGAGGATAAAATCAGAGAGATTAGAGCCCACACAGAGGCATACCGACAATCCTTCTTTCCATGAACAATACGAGACTGGGATAGAAGAGAGAACCGATAGAGATACTCAAGGTATCCGCCACACAATATCAGGTGGCTTGCGGAATATGGATGTAGATGTAGATGTAAATGCCATAACATTGGCCCAAGCACAGCTACTTCCTTCACTTACCTTCTACAGATGCACTTCTGCTCCACCTTTAATAACTTTTGTTTCTTACTACCTTCCTTTCCTCTTCCAGCTTTTAATTTGGAAGTTGAAGGTTTTGAAGATTACTTTTGTTGTGTTTGAGATTTATGCTAGTTCTCATTTGCATACTGAGCTCTCTTTTCACACTTTTATCCTGAAAGTAATCTCCTGGTGCTTGACAATCCATGATAAATATGAACTTCAGTCAGATTTTTGGCACTCTGCACAGCTTCTGAACACCAATTATGAAACTCAGTGATTTTGAAACTCATCAGTGGATAATTTTTTCATTCTTTTTATTTATTTTGTCAGTGATTATATTTACCTGTCATCTTTTGCCTAATCACAACACTCATAATAAGCAGGCAAGAGCTAGTCATGAATTTCAGTAGCTATGTCCACTCTCATTCAAAGAATAGGAATCACAATAAATTTTATCACTTGTCAAAATTTGAAATCAACACAGAGCTGTTTGTATCCAAATTTCCGACAGACGAGCCTGCAACTGAGATCTGTCAGATTGTGGAATGTTTTACTGACAATAAGGGAAATGATAGTACTACTAATTGTGGAAAGGAACGTTTTCTCTGTTTTTATTTAGCTTGAGCATCTACATTCTAGATAATCCTCATGTGCCTACTACTGTAAATGATTTATTAATATAAGAATGGTAATTGGGCCTGGGTAATCAAATACTCATTTTAAACACTTGGTTTGTGTTTGGAAGTGAAGCAATGACATATTATGTAAGAATGTTACTTACGATGGATAAAGTTATTAGTTCAGTGGCTTCACTTCCAAACAAGTAATACTTATCAAAAAGATGAAATTGTGCATGTTTATGTGGATCAGTTTCTTCTCTCTCTGTATCCATTATCTATCTGTCTAATCCCCTCTCCCCACCTGGTCCCAAAGCTATTTTTCCTTTGTTATGTGCTCTTGTGTACATACATTTATGTATTTTAACTTCATTTCAAAATTTATGTCCATTTGCCAGCTAAGTATTATATAGAATGAGTGGAATGTTATATAATGTGAATTTTCACAGGTAAGGGGCCGCAGAAACTTTTACTTTGCATGGGCACAGCATATGGAAGTGTCAATGTATGGACAGTTCCTAGCATTCAGGAAGGTGAGCTAAGTAATACTGAAGAACCACAGTTGGTACACCAGCTACAAGGACACCTGTACCATCCTGTAACTGTCCTCAACATACACAAAGATGGCCTGCTGCTCGCTACTGGTAATTTATAGCAGATATTGAAACTAATAAAAGTATTATGATGGCCCTTGAGAGCTACCACTCGATTCTGTGTGTGTGTGTGTGTGTGTGTGTGTGTGTATGTGTGTGTGTGAGAGAGAGAGAGAGAGAGAGAGAGAGAGAGAGAGAGAGAGAGAGAGAGGTGAGTGTTGGGGGCCAAAGTGTGGGAGGGGGAGAGTGAGAGTGAGAGAGAGAGAAATTTGAACCATTAAAGATAGTTAGGTTAGTGTAGGTGATTGTCCTGGTATTGCTGGGTCAGTCTGGGTTTTCACATAAATGTCCCAATATCCCAAGAAAGCTAGGTTTTAGTCCGGAAACAAAATGTGTGCAATGATATTTCTCATTTAATTAAATGATTGTGAAAAACAAATTCTCTAGCAATAGAATGTTATATAATGCATATTTTCACAGTATATACTGAATTTGGTTTAACTCATCCTGTGCCTAAAGAAAAAGTATCATTATAACTGACAAGTAGTGCAGAGTAATGAAGTTAAGTATAAACACAAGTATCTCAGTTGTTTCTCTCTGAAATCTTGTCAGCCTAGGTTAGTGATCTTTAAGAGTGGAAACTATAATTTATTTAGACTTGACTGCTTGCCCTTCCTCTTTTTGTGTGTAGAGATCATAATAGTTGTTCTTACCAACAGCCATTTGTGCAGTGAGCACATATGAAAGCTGAGAGCAAACGTGTTGAGTTTGAAACACAAAACAGCAATATCACAGAGGACAGCATAGATTTTTAATATGTATGTAGCCAAATTGGAAGTAAAATTTATTGTATTAACTTAAAGTAAAAAAGTTCAGGGAATTCTCAGAAAAAATGTTCAAATATATTAAAAACAAAGATTCCAAGACTTCCCAAGTGGGAAAGTGCCGGTAGATAGGCACAATGAATAAAACACACAAACACACACACAGAATTTCGAGCTTTCGCAACCGGCGGCTGCTTCGTCAGGAAAGAGGGAAGGAAAAGGAAAGATGAAAGGATGTGGATTTTAAGGGAGAGAGTAAGGAGTCATTCCAATCCCGGGAGTGGAAAGACTTACCTTAGGGGGAAAAAAGGATAGGTATATACTCGTGCACACACATACATATCCATCCGCACATATACAGACATGATGAGTTGATGTTAATGAAGAATGCCTTTAAGGTGACAAAGACACCATTATCGGCCCTCTCTGGGCTTGTACAATATCATGTAATATTGCTACAAGATGCTGGATGTTGCTTCCATGATATATTTTTTCCACATGGAATGTTTCCCTCTATTATATAAAAATTATGAGTATTTTATAACAAGTACCCATAAGTTTCATTGATGTGTATAATAAATCTCCCATTATTACTGTACTTCTTAATGACTTGGAATTATGCAGAAAATCTTTGAGATTATATTCCTTTCTCATTTATGATATCCAATTTTCTGCTGTTTTTTCATTTGTCCATATCTTAAATTATTTACAATCTCTTCTGGAACCCAATTATCTACCCATAAAGTTCTGTAGTTCAAAACTGGAAGTATTGTGATCAACATTGGGTATCCACCATCCACACTGTGGAAGGAAGATTGGGTTTAATGTCTCATCAAGATTGAGGTTATTAGAGATGGAGCATAAACTCAGATGTGTCAAGGATTGGGAGGGAAATCAGCCATGTCCTTTCAAAGGAACCATCCTGGCATTTGACAGAAGTGATTTAGGGAAATCACGGAAAACCTGAATCTGGATAGTTGAATGCACGTTTGAACCATCATCCTGGCAAATGCTAGCTCAGTATTCTAACCACTGTGCCACTTCGATCAGTCATATTGTGGAAGTAACATATTGTTCAATGAATGATATGTATATCAGAACTGTCTGTTGTTGGTTGTCATTGCTTTATGGCTCTGACACTGTATAATTCTAACATTTTATTATTCTTGCAGACCTTGCTACATATATACACTGCTCTATAGTTCTTTTTAGTGAGAGAGAATTTCTTCATGTTAATCATAGTGCCCTCTTTTTACTCTCAGTATCAAATCTAAGAATTTATGAAGAGGTACAAGAAATATAGTTCATACTGATTTTAATTACAATTATGTATTGCTCAGGGTGCTCTTACCAATGTATTTATTTATTTATTTTTCCTCATAGGCAACTCAAAAGGATCGAGAGGTGTAGTGAACATTTGGTCACTGCAGGATGGCAGTGTTTTACAGACATTTTCTGGTGCTGGAGGAGTTAGTAGCCTTTGCTGGCTAGGAGATGCAGGTCTGGCTGTTTGCTATGGCAGGAGTAAGGTGCAGTAACCCTACGAAACTGATTTGCTAAGTATTTTATATACATGTATATGAAAAAAATTTACCATGTAGCTGAGATACTGAGTCACACTCCATCCTGGATTTTCTATTGTATGAAGAACGTTTTCTACAAGCATTTATTGCAATTAAGTTACTGTGTAAATAGCTGTATTATTTCTTTACCATGGTGTTAGCAGTTAAAAGAATTATTTGGCGTTGACATTTCAATTAATTGTAACTTCAAAGAAAAGAAAATTTACTCCTCAAAAATATGTAATTTTGTGTACTCACAATAAGGCAATAGGCCATCAACCCTCAAGTTCTCCAACCATAAATAAAGTGCACCAGCCACAAATAACATTGTTTTTTACTGTTCCATTGTTATTTTACAACTGTGAGCCCACATATAATCCTTCATTATTGCTCCAGCTAACACAGTGATAAGTTGTGTTGTTACACACCCAAGTGAGCAGGAGTAAAATAAAACAAACAGTGAGTCTGGTGAGAAACATTTACAATTTGTGCAAGAAAATGGCCCAGATTCCAAGGTAGCAGCACAACCTCCTAATGAGGCAGTTGCCACAAGATAATTAGTAACTGAAAAAGTGTTTTCCAGGGATCTGATGCCACTGCACTGATTAATGCTCTGAGTGGGTCATCACTGTGCACTGACACTTGAACACAGCAACAGAGTGATGCAATGAAAGTTTAAATTAATTAAACAGTAATATAGTTCTTACAATGTAAGTTTACTTTATCATTGTTTAATTAAACTGTGGTAAAACTGTGATCTTAGTCACTCATGTTTACCTTGGTATCATAAAGACAACTATCCTTTACATTTGTATAAAGTACACTACACGCCAGCTTGTATTATGAAAATCATCATGCCCACTCAAGAGGTAATACATCTTTCGCAATAGTTTGATGTTTACCACAGTTTTACCAGGCAAAAGAAATGCTGTACATATGTATCATAGAGATGATTAGTTCAGGAAAGATGTAGAAATATTTGGGACAGTGGGCACTTTTTCCCTGTGATTGGTAACACACTGACAAATCTCTTTAAAGTCATTGTTTACTCATCAACAGTATGTGTGACAAGATTTCAGACTAGTTTTGGTCAATTAGTGTGGGTTCTCCAAACTTATTACCTCAGCTCAAATCATCTTGATTAAGCTGTCCTCCACTCGTACTACAGTATTAATCACTCAACTATTTTTTAAACTTTGAGTGTAATACTATGTTATTATTTTAGCACCACTGATTGTAATTAGTACTTACTTTTAATCAAATAATAACACAGGGGTATCTTGAAAGATACTCCCTGAAGCCTGCAATCAAACCAAATCAGTGAAGAAACAATACTGCGTAAGGAAAAACACAAATTTTATGGTAGAGACAAAAAACTGTCTAGAATACCTGGTACATTTCATAGGGATGCTAAATTATCATTGTGGCACTACAGAACAAAGCAAACATTGAAATAAAGAAAATATTCTTTCAAAAGCTTTATTACTGTATACATACAGAACTGTTTTGATTTTTTGGGGTTTGTTGCTTATGTGATGTCTGTATGTCACAAACTCCTATTTGACTTGGCTCTTTTACATTGTTTTTGGTGCTGAAAAAGTTAATAACAACATTGTTTTGGAAATGTTAATTATTTTTTATTCAAAGACTTCACGGAAACTTCATACATACACACACACACACACACACACACACACACACACACACACACAGTTCTGATCCTGTCTGTACAAAAATTGCCAAACATTGTTCAAGCAGCAACAAAGAAGTATATTACATTGTCACTCCTGAAACACATTCATTCGTAAGGAATGTTGTCTTAATAGCAATGACAATCGTTAGCAAGAATGGCTTTAAGTTTTTGTAAATGATCCTATTTGTATTTCTTTATTTTCAGTCTTTTCTTTTATAGTTTTGGGAATGAAACTTTTCCAAGAATTTTTCTTGGACATCTCGATGTTTCTTGCCTTGAAATGCACGTGTTTAAATAATACCATTTGAATTGTACTATATTTCCCTGAGGTCTGTAACTGTAGGCACATTTTTTTACAGCTCTTCCAGGCCTAATTGAGTGATACATCCACAAATTTTCTTTGCATGGTTGGTGGAAAATGAGTAATCTAGGTAAAGGACTTTGTAAGGTCATGGCTTTTTTCTTGCATCTTCAGATATCAGTGCTTATTGGCTAGAAACATAACTCCATGTCATTTAAGCTTGCACTTGGTGGAACTGTGAACTGAGTTACATTCCAGAGGAGTATTACCTTTCTCCAAAAACTTGTGCATAATCAGTACTCCTGTATAAAATGCTCATATTATTGAGATAATATCACAGTTGTGTTTTGATATGTGTAGATATAATGAATTGAACAGGATTTTCCTTAATTGTTTTGCACAGGGTGTCAATGATATGTGGGGTAAAACTTGATGCAACCAATCCCTCTTGCATTTCATAGAACCAGTAACACAGTGCATTACAAATTTGTAAATTATAAGTAGTAAAGATATGTACAGTCAATCTCATTTTATGACAAACTGCACTTGCATATGAAAATAGAGCTACTTTCACTGCCTGTAAGTTCATGTAGTACACTGAACAGAGCTTCTGCTGGGTGTCTTTTTTACCTAGAACGTTTTGTAGCCTTTTCATTTATAGTGCTGCTTCCAAATGTCTTCACTCAAGTTTCTGACCTTGCAACTACAGCAAAATTGCACTGGTTTGTCTTGTGGTAAAACAAGGTAAGGTTACCTCTCTTCAAAAATCACCTTAATGACGATTGTTGTTGTTGTTGTTGTTGTGGTTGTGGTTGTGGTTGTGGTTGTGGTTGTGGTCTTCAGTCCAGAGACTGGTTTGATGCAGCTCTCCATGCTACTCTATCATGTGGAAGCCTCTTCATCTCTGAAGAACTACTGCAACCTACATCCTTCTGAATTTGCTTAATGAATTCATCTCTTGGTCTCCCTCTATGATTTTTACCCTCCACTCTGCCCTAAATTGGCAATACCTTGATGCCTCAGAAATCCCATGATGATCCCATGACATCTTTCCCCAGATTGTGTTAAATATTGTGTGCCTATTGCCAGCAGCAAATTTATGACATTTTCTTTAAATAGGTTTTTCACATATCTTCAAAATATATTTCATACCTAATTTTTGTTCCTCTCCTGGGGTATTATGAGTAATTTTGCCCCTTCGACTGTTTTACAAGCAATATTCTCTGTTCCAACCTTCTCAAAAGTTTGTTGTGGTTTTTCTTTCAATCTTTGGGGCAGCCTGTAGTCTTCCTTTTCCTGTCACTGCTTCAGTCACCTTAAAATTGTTGGCCTCCGCTTTCATCAAGCTTGCTTCTGGCATCTTCCAGTAAGCTATGTGAATTGAGGGTGTGAAGAGGTAATATCTTCCCCAGTCGCAAATGTGACTCATGTATCATTTTGAGCAATTGTGGATACAATTGGTGAGGTTTCTGGGTAAAAAGTATTTGTAAATCAACTTCAGAAAATCAAAGTTGAAGCTCAAATTCATGTATTTACAATAATGACTGTATCAGTAATTTTAATAATAATATTAATAATAATGATAATAATAATAATAATAATAATAATAATAATAATAATAATAATAATAATAATCATGAGAGAAACTACCTGTGTCATTAGATAGTCCCGAAAATGTGACTGATAAATCCATATATGAAATTAATTCTTCTTCTGTGATTGTAGCTTCACTGTTCCTACTATTCTTGCCTATTTCCAAAGCAGAAATGACTAAAGCACAGAATGAGTCAAGTGTGGTATTCTGGTTTACATCACACTTAAGCAAGTGTGGTACTACTAAGTTTTGTAGTGTTAGTGAATTGACGGGAATGCAAGATAAATAATAAAACAATTTTCTTGCTATTGTCAACCACTCTCAGAAAGCAATCTGTGCTTTCACACCCTAATCTTAGCCTTAAAACAATTGCTTCCTCAGTAAAAAGATGGTCTTGTAAAAGGCTCCATTCAGTTACACAGTATTTCCATCTATCTTTCTCCTGTGTCATATTTGTGGTATAATTTTGGCTCATTTTCTTTGTAAATTATTAAAAATTTGGCATCCTTGCGGTAAGAGCAGGTCCCCCCAGATTCAAGGATATCAACTGACTGGAAATGCAAAGTTGACAATTTGTCATTTATGCAATATGGTTTCTTCATTGTTGATATGTAACTTTGTGCAATTAACTGTATAAACGGTACGCTGGATTAACAAAATGTCACAATACATCTGCTGATGCATGGCCTAATATTATCATAAGTGTTGTCAGCAGCCAGCTTGATTTTCTTAACAGGCCTGTAATACTCTAGTTACAGGTGCAAACTGTATGATCATATGGTAATCAAGATAATCAAAGAAATATCTTTAAAAGAGAAAATGAAGGCATAGTTAATGTAAAATGCATTTAACCACTGTGCTGCATTTGCCACTCAACTCAATTTTTTAATTCACATATGTTGCTCACTATATCGTACTACTTCCAACATAAACAAAATGTGCATTAGCTTTTCGTGCCTTAGAAGAGATTTCTGAGTTTCCATCTTTACAATGTGTGTTGCATGTTGGTTTTGCTGTTTGGAGCTTTATATCATTATGAACCATTAAAACATCATGTTTTATTGATTAACAAAATATTGAATTCCTTTCCTTTGCAGGATGTGCATATTGCGGCATATACGACATCACGTTTTATACAAGACAGGGCATTAGCGGCTGCTCGCAGTTCATTGTTGCGTCAAGGTGCAGGAGCACTCCAAGGTTCAATGACACCTTGTCTGAGTGCACTTATTTCTGCTTTGCCACAAGCTCTGAGAACACAGTTCAGTACTGAAAAGCCAGCTGTACTGGGTGGTGAACAGTTGCTACATAGTGATCATCTCAAGTGCTTAGCAGCCTTGGCCCTAATGCTTGGACTAGATCGTGTTCTGTGTTACAAACCGATAGCACCAAATGATGGATGCTACAGTAATACTGTTGGTGAGTGTCTAAAATATCAAGGGATTTTATACTTAACTGTGGTCTAGCTGTATTATTTAGAACAGGTTATTGTTGTTGTATTTAACAGAAGACTTTGTTTTGAAACTTAGGATGGAAAATAACAAAAGGGAAAGCAGGCTTATGTGGTTTCAGAGGATATAGCAAAATTAAAGAAAGTATAAAACATTTATTTTATATCACTAAGGAACTACAATAAATATATTAAAAACAAAGATTCCAATACTTACCAAGCAGGAAAGCGCCGGTAGACAGGCACAATAAATAAAACACACAAACACACACACAGAATTTCTAGCTTTCGCAACCGACGGTTGCTTCTTCAGGAAAGAGGGAAGGAGAGGGAAAGACGAAAGGATGTGGGCTTTAAGGGAGAGGGTAAGGAGTCATTCCAATCCCGGGAACAGAAAGACTTACCTTAGGGGGAAGAAAGGACAGGTGTACACTCGCACACACGCACATATCCATGCGCACATACACAGACACAAGCAGACATTTGTAAAGGCAAAGAGTTGCTTGTTTTATTTAAAATGCTTCAAGAGTTTTCACATAAAGATTAGGAGGCACTTCTTTTCAGTATGTCACCATATCATCTGTAAACAGGACTAATTCTGCATCTTGATTAAATAAAATGGTAGCTCATTAATATAAAGCAAGAACAGTAGTGGACCAATAATCCTACCCTGTGGGACTGCCTTAGTAATTTCTCTCTGTGCAGATAGTGTGGCTCTTTGTATTAGTCAAACAACCTATGGCAACTTGTAGTATTATGTTTCTGAAATAAGAATTAAACCAGGCATGTGTTAAATTATGTAATCCATAAAAACTTAACTCCTCTAATTAAATATTATGATGAACCCAATCAGATGCCTTTGATAAGTGAAGAACAACCCAATTGGTGATATTTCATAATTTAAAAATTTTGATGTTTGCTAAGTAAATGTAGAAATAACCATATCATTAGAGTGGCATTTTTGAAATACAGACTGTGTGGAGTACATTACCTTCCGAAAAAATTTAGAAAATAATGGAAGGATTGACAGTGGATAGTAGTCATTGCCACCTGTAGTCACACTTCTAACAGTAGCATCCTTTAATCTGTCTGCAAGACCCTGAGTTAATGATACATTACGTAAGTGACTAAGTACATTACATATTGCAGGTGATATTATTATATTGTATTTAATCAATTTTAATGTTTTATTCTCAATGCAAGAAGGTAGTCTTACAAATTTAATATATTCTCATGAAAACTATGTATGAGGGAAGATCAGAAAGTAATGCAAAATAATGTTACTAGCAAAAAGTTTAATAGGTAACAAAACAAAAAAAAGCAAATGTTTTGACATCTTTTACCTACTTTTCTACAAGTTTCCAATATTCTCAACACATCTTGGTACCGGTTTCAATCTGCCTTTTCACTGAAGTCCATTTGGTTGGAATGTTGCCATCTGCAGACTGCTGAGATCACTTTTTCATCTGTGTTGGCAGACCAGGAATTTCTTCATGGGACCAAACAGGTGAAAGTCTCATAGTGTAAGACCAGACTGTATAGTAGATTCTGGAGCATCTCTTACCCAAATTTGGCAAGTTTATCATGAACAGGAGCAGCAACATGGGAGCAAGCATTGTTATATAGAAGGCTGACACCCTCAGCATTAACGTTGTCGCATTTGTCACAAATGGCGTGACACAATGTAACCAAAGTTTTAATGTAGGCTGCAGCAATCACTGTGGTTACATGTTCAGAACACTATCAAAAGCACTTCTCTGACAGACTGAATCACTCTGAATTCTTTCCTTACTGGGAAGCCAGCATGTTTCCACTCCCTAGAGGTCTGCCTAGGTTTTGGACAAGCAGTATGCAGTGGTATACCCACAATACATGCAGAAAGTCATACCCTTCAATGGCATAATGTGTTATGTGATACAAGCTTGTCTCATTCAATGCCCTTGTGGCACTCTGTCATGTTCTTAGTCACCCATTGAGCACTAACTTTACTAAATTGTAATGTACCATGAACAGTATCTTACACCATACTGTAGGAAATTTTAAACTGCTGTGAGAAGTCCTGCAGTTGCACACAACCGTTGTTCAAAATTGCTGTCTCAATGGCTTCAACATTTTGCAGTTTGTGGTTGTTACTGGCTGCCCAGAGTGTGGTAAACCACTAAGGTTCACACAGTCCTCTTGGAAGAACACACACCACCTGAAGAAATTGCTACAGTCCATGCCGTCATCCCCATACAAGCAATGCATTTATCTGTGAATTTCACTTGGTTTATGCCCTTTGGCCCATACATATCGAACTACACTTTGCTGCACTTCACAAGCTGATGATGGTAACATTCACACAATTCACAGTTTTTGTTTTTTTAGTTTGTAGCATAAACTTCAAACTGTATCATCATGAAATTTCAGTTCCAGTGGAGAAAAAACTTATTGTGCTTTACATTGCAATCCTCCATTACACTCCAATAAAATTTTTCTTTAGGTGGTATAAAAGGAAAGATAGACTAGATTTTAACATTGTTTGATGATAAGATCATTAGAGATGGGGCACAAGCTGTGATTGGGAAGGAAGTCAGCTGCATCCTTCTTCTAAGGAGTGAGCCTGACATTTACAAGAAATTTAGGAAAACCATAAAAACATTAAACTAGATGGCTAAACAGATATTTGATCTTTTGTCCTCCCAATTGCAACTCCAGTATGTTAATATTGTCCCTTCACTCTCAGTTATCTTGTGTAGTGTGTTTTTTTATATTCATTAACAGAAACAGATGTTTCAGGTATTTGTATATCGGAGAGAAAACAACAACATGGAAAGGATAGATTGCTATTCATCACATACAGGGGACATTGAGTAACAGATAGGCACAATGAAAAAGAATGCTGGAATATTTAGCTTGATCAGAAGAACAACACCACACAAGCACTATACCCATACAAAGACATGTGGTCACTGTGATCTCCAGGCACTAAGTCCAGACGTAGACTTTGTCTGAGGTGTAGAGCAATCTAGCTACGGTAGGGAAGGGGAGGGATAGCAGGATAAGGGTGGGGAAACATTGGTAGTGCTTCCTATGGGGTTGTACAGGGACATTGCAGAGATATGGAAGTGGTCCACTTGGTGCCATCATCAGGAGGCTGTGCTGTTGGGGGGAGGGGAGGGGCAGGGAGATTTGAGAGGAGACGATTAAAGAAGGGGAAAGAACTATGCAGGTGCACTGGTGGGATTGAAGGCTTGTGTAGAGCTGGAGTGGGAGTAGGGAAGGGGATAGATGAGTGGAGGACAGCGAATAGCAAAGGTTGAGGCCAGGGGGGTTATAAGAATGGAGGATATGTTGCAGAGAGAGCTCACGCCTGCACAATTCAAAAAAGTTGGTGGGAAGAATCCAGATCGCAGAGACTGTTAAGCAATAATTAAAGTGAGAAACATGTTCAGCAAATGGGTGGTCCAGCTGTTTCTTGGCTGTGGTCATTCAGGTGGAGAGGCAACTACATACAATATGGCATAGTAGTTTCAACTAAATTGGTAGATCAGATGGTGCTTTCACAAGTGACCCTGCCTTTTATGGAGTAAGAGATGCCAGTGACAGGACTGGAGTAGATGATAGCAGTAGTTTATATGGGACAGAACTTGCACCTCATAAGATCACCAGAACTTGACCTATGAGGCAAGGAGTAGGAAAAAGGAATGTGGTGAGAAGGACAAGCATATTGTGTGGGTTGGATAGTCAGTGGAATACCAGTGTGAGGAGAGGGAGGATAGTGGACAGGATATTTCTTATTTCAGGGCACAATAAGAGGTAGTCAAAACCCTAGTGGAAAAAGTGATTCATTGTCTCCAGTCATGTATGGTATTGTGTCACAAGAGGAGTGACTGGAACGGTGTGTATGTGGAGGATAGTAGGTGACTGGTGAGATAGGTCATGGTAGACCTGTTTTTGGACAAGGATGGGAGGGTAATTTCTGTCTGTGAAGGCCTCAGAAAATGAAAGAGACTACTTGGTGTGGAATAGGTGGCAGCTGTCAAAGTGGGTGGTGGTTGGTAGATTTGATGTGGACAGAGGTACTGATATAGCCATCCTTGAGATGAAGGTAAACATCAAGAAAGGAGGCTGAGAAGGATCATGTAAAGTGAATGGGGAAGTAGGTGTGAAGCTTCTTGAGGGATGTAGGTAGTGTGGCCTCACACTCCATCCAAAATATGAAGATGTCATTGGTGCATCTGAAACCGGTGAGTGGTTTGAGATTGTGGGTAGTTAGAAAGAATCCTTCTGTATCATCCATGAATAGATTAGAATAGGATAGTGTGATGTTGGTCGCCATTGCTATACCAAGGATTTGTTTGTAGGCAATGCCTGCCTTCAAAGAAAAAGTAATTCTGGGTGTCGATATAGTTATTTGTGGTGACCGAGAAGGAGGTGAGGAGGCAGTCATGTGTTGGCAAAGGCTATGTTCAATAACATCAAGACTGTGGGCATTGGGGATAGTAGTGTAAAGAGAGATGGCATCAACAGTGATGAACAGGGTGTTGGGTGGCAAAGGAACAGGAACTGTAGAGAGTCAGTGGAGGATATAGCTGATGTCTTTTATACAGGAGCTTGGGGTGCGGGGAGTGTTGGGCATGAGAAGGGAGTTAGTATCAGGGGAAAGGTTTTGGGATGGACCTAGGGATTTGAGGAGGGACTGGAATCCTACTGGATTTCTGGACTGGGGTCACTATGGCAGGGCTTGTAGATGGACTTATCTGACAGCTGGCAGAGTCCTTTCATCGGTAATCCCAGCAGGTCAGAATCATAGTAATGGGACTTTTGTCAGCAGGTAGGATTATATATCAGTTTTGTAGTTGGTGGATTGCAATTCTTTCTACTAATATGAGGTTGGTTTCCATTTTGGGGGGTTTGGGGAGTGATGGTGAGGCAAAGTTTGAGGCTGGGAAATTCTGGAAAGTTTATAAGGATTAATTTGGAGGCAGTGGGGTGTGGATCACAGTTAGATGGAAGAATAAATAGAATAAGTCACAGTTCAGTACTGGTTTTGGATTGAGTCTGATTTGTGGGATTAATGGTGAGAAACTGTTTCATCTGTAGGGACCTGGAGAAGGAGAAAAGGTCTGGAAGAATGTAAGGCCTTTGGAAAGGACCAATATTTCTGTGGGACAAAGCTTTTAGAAGGATAAGCTCATGGCTTTTGCAGGTCTGTTTAGACTTGCATTCTGTCAAGTGGCAGGATGGAGTTTCTGAAGGTGTGTTAAAAGTAATATAAGGCATAGTTTTTTGACTATAAGGGGATATGAGGGAGGTTTGGGGAAGGCTCTTATAGTGGTAGTGGGTAGTGGTATTTGAAGGTGGGAGTGTGGGGTGAACAGATTGGACAGTTTTTGGAGATGGGATTGTGCATCCTGCTCTAATTCGTGGTTAGCAAGGTTTTCAGTTTAGGAAATGGGATGGAGGAATTTGAAATTGCAGAGCAAGGTAATGTTTGGGAGGAGGTAGTGCAAGGATGTTTGGCCCTGATTTCTATGGTTTTGCTGGACTAGGTTTGTGAAGGCTATGGACTGATTGAATTTGAACAGACAGAGGTCATTGTGGAAAAGAGGGGTTGCAGCCAGGGACTGGTAATTTGATGGTCAGACCTTTGGGGAGATATATCAAAGAACATATTATTAAGATTATAGTGTGCTTTTTGTTGTTGTTGTTCGTGGTGGTGGTGGTGGTGGTGGTGGTCTTCAATTTGAATACTAGTTTGATGCAGCTTTACATGCTGTTCTATCCTGTGCATGCCTCTCCATTTCAAAATAACTACTGCAACCTACATCTGTGTGAACCACTTACTGTATTCATACCTTCGTCTCCCTTTACATTCCCCCCCCCCCCCCCCTCTCCCCAACCTTCACTTACCAAAACTTACCAAACTGATGATTCCTTCATGCTTCACGATATGTCCTATTAACCAATCTCTTCTTGCAGTTAAGTTGTGCCATAAATTTCTTTTCTCCTGAATTTGTTCAGTACCTACTAATTTCTCATGTTGAAATGTCAGTGAAAGAGAATCATTATATAACTGTACAACCGCTGTAACTTGCTTTGAACATTGGCATGTACTCGTAATTCTCACACACATTGCTGTGTACAGAAAAGGGGATATTTAGAATTATGTGCATATTAAGTACCCTGACATATTTACAGTGAGCAAAGAGGCATACACCTAAGTAGGTGACTGGATTATCTGACCCAGTTCCAGAACAGGAGAGTGTTTGTAGAGTGCATTGTAATGATGAATGAAATGGTGTCACCATTTCTAAAAGACAACAAAAATGATGAGTCTGGAATGTAGACATCCATCACTGCCCAGGACAAAGAAGTATCAGTCATTGCAGTTGCTGGAAAGTTTGTTTGAGCCTTTTCTTTGATATCCAGGGGTTGCTGATGTTGGAATGGCACCAGTGAAGAACACAATCAGTGTCCAATGCTGATACACATTACACTTGTAGAGCCATTGAAAGCAAGCAATCAGACACACTGTTACATGATATGATTTTCCTGCATTGTAATGCAATGTCAATGCTACACAGGATACTCAGCTTATTTTCCAATGGGACATGCTGGATCGTTAACCTTGCAGCTTGGATCTGTTGACTTGGGATTACTATGTGTCTGTCCCTTAAAGAGGGCCCTGAAAGATTACTGCTTCAACTTTGATCAAGCTGTTTGTGATGCTGTGAATGAGTGTCTGTCATCAGCCTTCATCTTTCTTCATGAGAGTTATAGAAAAACTTGTACAATGTATAAACAGTTGCCTAAACAATGTCATGATTGTTGGGTCTCTTGAAGCTATAATATTCTGCTTCCCGATTGCTGCAGTATTAATTTCTCAATCTGTAATGTCTCAAACATAGGTCTATGTCTATGTTTCATTTGAATGACTCTTAACTTTACTTCCAAATAAAATCTTTTAGCTTCTAGCACTTTACAGATAATACTGCCATGTGACACTGTTTTTGGCTTTTTCTGTGAAAGTTGGTTTTTTTATGCTCAGGTGCTGCCTTTGACTAGTTTCATGTGATTTCTACACATTCTTGTTCATTACCTTTAAGTTGTGACCTTACAACACTGCCATTTTGCATTATTGTGACCACCTGCTTGTAGCTAGAGCAACTACCAATTGCTGCATTCATAGAGGTCAGACAAGCTAGAAGAGAATTAATCAGAAGGTAGTGTGTGTCCAAGAGTATTTGGTGCCATTATTTCCACTGCTTCTCACAACTGTTGAAGGCAGTATGGATGAGGATTCATGCAGTGCATATAGCAATAAAGGCAAGTTGAAAGTTAGCAGTCATTATGTTCATTCAGTGCAGTAGGTGTCTGTCTATGTGGCAAAGCAAATTATCTTGCTGGAAGGTCACATCTTACCAGCTTGCTCCAAAGAGGATTTATAACCAAATAATTAAAAGATGTCTTTCACACAGTTTAATGGTTCCTAAAGCATGGCAAAAACATTTTCAAACTCTGGGTATAGTGACTTGTGTTTGTTCACAAATTAGCCATGGAGTGAGTGTTTTTCTATGTTTCATGCTATACAGGTAACAGTCTAATTTCTAGACCCTGAGAAAATTTAGTTTTTTCTGTCAATGCACCTTCATTGGTGTAGGTGCGGAAAGGATTCATATTAGATGAGGGATCCATACACAGATACGTGAATCTGGTTACGTTCAATTTATTTGGACACTGAGATGTTCCACTGCAGTGTACTGAGTGATCACTATATATTGTACATGTCCTGGCTGCCTCTGATATCAGTGCAACATCAAGTTCCACAGTTTTCACAGTGGTGTCATTAGTACACTTTCACATCACTTACAGCCACAGATGCAGTGCTTGAAATGAGTACAGAGCACTTTTCAGTTACCAAAACGACTGCATTTTCACATGATATAGTCATGACCTATGTACTGCAGCCATCACATCTCAGAGGAATTCACAATAATGCTACTTAGCATCACTGTTTTCTGGCAATGGTGCCTGTGAAGTCATTCATTAAACCACAGTGAGATTCTGATTTGTTTCCAATTCCTGTTTGGCACTGTAATATTGTAGTGTATAGTGTATTCTTATGTTTATTTCTGTGTTTGAACTAGGTTGGTAGTAATTGGGGGACTTTGCAAGGTGATATAATGCATTCCAATTGCTAAACATGCAAAATTAAACTTTTTTTTTTTTCCCCCGACAGTAAGAGACTGGCAATGGCTTCAAGTGCTTAGTGTAGCTGTACGCACTGCTGATGGGCTTGTGAACCGAACAAAGCTGCCCACTGAGTTCACAGCTGACATGAGCCTCACTTACGGTTAGTATCTTGGTATAATGTTTTTACATTCTGTGTAATTGCACCTTTCAGTTATGGCTGAGACTGACTTTTCTTCTGCTCTTACCTTAAGAAAACTTTATTCATTTCTAATTTTATTTAATTAATATTTTTTGAAAAATACGAAAATATTTATTGGCAGATATGTTTAATATGCATGGAAACATTGCAGAACCCCTTTTGTTGTTATTTATTAATTTGGGTTGCTCTTTAAAATTTCTGTGTATTGTGTTTTATCCCACAGAATGTTCGGTTTGAAAAAAGTAACAAAGAAATTTCTTAAAATAACAAAAGACTTGACTCCTCATCAAGTTAGATTTATTTAGTTTGTATTTACTGTTGCATTTGACTCTAGAACTATTACAACTTCAGCACTTGGTCCTCCTCTCCTTTCAGGATCTTTGCAGGTCTCATAGTTCATATCAAAATTGTCCTAAGAAGATTAATTTGGTTTAATACAATATTTAATGGTACAAGTCTGCTTCGTAGTATCCTGCATCTTGACTCTCAGTGTGAGCTCTAATAGCACTTCCAGTTTAAATGTAATCTGCACACTCTAAGTGCTTAAGTGCTTGGAAAATTTGTCCAGATACTTATCAAACACACCCTCTAACAGCTCCCATTAATGCACTGCAGGTTTAGTTATTGCGTTAAATATGCTACAGTCCAGATGAGTTAATACATACCTTTAGTTAATAAAGAAATGCTACTTTTTTCCACTGCAGGTGTATTTCTTCACATAGGCAGGAGAAACTCATTGCTCTTGCTTGGTAATAGGCAATGACAATATGTTACTGAAACGACTTCACAGTATGAAGCTAGTGTTTTGTAACCTCACAAGATTGGTCTAGCACAATCGTACCTTGTCCATGAAGTAAAAAAAAAGTTCTGCTCAGCTGACTAAATTAATTAAAAATAATTATTGGCAGAATACTGGTGGCCAGTAGATCGATGTACAAAATCAGTTAGCTGTGTCTGATATTGAAATCCAAAGTTTCAAAAAATAATTACAAAAAAATGGTTCAAATGGCTCTGAGCACTATGAGACTTAACATCTGTGGTCATCAGTCCCCTAGAACTTAGAACAACTTAAACCTAACTAACCTAAGGACATCACACACATCCGTGCCCGAGGCAGGATTCAAACCTGCGACCGTAGCAGTCGCGTGGTTCTGGACTGAGTGCCTTAACCGCGAGACCACCGCGGCCGGCAAATAATTACAACTCATGAAGTGTATACTGAATGAAATAAACAAATGGAAAAACAAAATAGGGTGCATATTTTTGAGAGATGGGATTGCATAGGTACATGTGGTCACTTAATAGAGTAACAATTTTCTTTCCAAAAACTCCACAATTTAAATTTCAATTCAGTACCCAACACAAAAAAGTTGTTTGGTAAAGTGCAACAGTGTAGTATGTTTGCAATCGAGAGAACAAAAAGAGGAGAACCACATGAAATAAAATTAAAATGCTTTATATAATTCAAATGTAATTAAAATTTATGTAAAATTATTCCTTGCTAATTAATTAAAATATATTTCACACATTTATCTCTGACTTACTGGTTTACAGCAAACTCAGTATTAGCAAATGTGTAAAATACTTCAACATTGTAGTAGCAGTTTCATTAGATGAGCCATGCCCTCTTTTCATGAAAGTAATGTATCATTTCTTAGCTGTTGTAATAAAAAAAGACTTCTGTATTTTCAAATATTTAATTATACATAAAACACACAAAAATCAGTTGCACTCTCAACTATTTATCAAGTTTTAGGGCGTACTGTTCATAGTTTTGCAATTTACATATGTCAGATACAGTCCTCTCTGCGTCATCGTCTCTCCCCCTCAGACCCCTCCTCACCTGTCTACCATTCTGTCTATATGTCTGCTTATCTATGTTTCTAGCTCTCTCTCAATCGTTGCTCTCTGCTCCTCTTATGTCCCCGCTCCCTCTCTTTTCATACTCGTCTGGCCTGCTCTTATCAATTTGCTCCCTTCAATTTACTTCATCATACCTCCGTTTCTTGTCTCCCTTATCCATTCTTGGTCCTGTCTCCAAATCTCTTTACTCTAATTAGTTTCTTACAGTTCCCATATGCTTTAAGATGGCTTCACTGGGATGAACATTGATCAGCTGCAGTATCAACATTGTTTTGTTTATAACCTCAAAAATACATTTCAAGATGGTGAGTCTGTAAGAAATGTCCACATTATTTGAACAACATTCTGTTATTCGTTTTTTACTTGTTAAAGGTGAGAAACCAGTGAATATATACTGTAGAATGTCTAAATTTTATGGCGAAGGTTGTATGAGTCAGTCAAATTTTTGCAAGTGGGTAGAACAGTTCAAAAATGATTGCAACTCAATGACTGACAAACACCGCTCTAGTCGAACAGTTGCAGTTTCAACACCCCCACTTGAAAGTTGAATTGAAGACATTATTCGTGCCGATCGCCATGTGACTGTGGAAATGTTAGTTGATAAGGTTCAAGTTAGTACTGGTACAGTTCATAACATTATTTGTAACAAGCTGAAGTATCGCACATCGTGTGCAAGATAGGTCTCAAAGGAGTAGACATGGCTACACGAGGAAATGAGGTTGAGGGTGTGCGTGGAGCTAAAGGTAAGTTATGAAAGAGAATGACCCCAGGAATGTGTCAACAAAATTTTTAACTTGTGATGAAACTTGGGTTCACTGTTACGAGCCAGAATCAAAAAGATAAAGTATGGAGTGGAA
The DNA here is from genome assembly GCF_023897955.1 of Schistocerca gregaria. Classification (NCBI taxonomy): domain Eukaryota; kingdom Metazoa; phylum Arthropoda; class Insecta; order Orthoptera; family Acrididae; genus Schistocerca; species Schistocerca gregaria. The sequence goes on from NC_064926.1 coordinate 348,555,326, forward strand.
GCACACCAACTAACTTGTCAAGAAAAAGTTCAAAACCCAAGCATCGGCAGGAAAAGTCATGTTGACAGTCCAGTTTTTTGTGATTATCTTGAAGAGCAGTGTACAATAAAAAGCCAATACTACTTGGACTTGCTTTTAAACAAGGTGAAGCCAACCATGAGAGAGACACATTGTGGATTTCAGAGGAGAGGTGTGATTCTACAGCAAGACAATGCACATTGTCATATTGATCAACTAACCCATGAAACAGTCAACAAAATGGGCTGGGAGGTACTGCCTCGTCCCCCTTACAGTCCTGATTTAGCACCTAGTGATTTCCATTTTGTTTGGTGCACTGAAGGAGGCATTACATGGGAAGAGGTTCCAGGACAATGAGGATGTGAAAAAGTTCGTGGGAAACTGGTTGAAACACCAGGATAAAGAGCTCTTTGCAACTGGAATAAAAAAGCTTGTAACTTTTTGGAACAAGTGTACAAATGTTCAAGGGGATTATGTTGAAAAGTAGAAAAACTATTGTTTTGTAAAATAAATGCTTTTTTCTCCACACCAATTGGTCTCTTTAATTATTGAATTGACCCTCAGACAACCCTCATTCTCCTTGTTATACCCAGTCCGTGAAATTAAAGAGTGATTAGTAGTCTTTATTTTTTTTCTCTCTGTTATTCAGGCAAATGTTAGAATGGTTTCTAAAACTGTACTATGGTCAGTTTCTCCCTCACATTTCTTCAATGCAAGTAAGTTTTTACTCTAAACAGTCTTTATGTTAACAGTATGTTGAATTATAACCTTACATTTTCTTTAATTTTCACAAAATTCTTATAACCATGTACTGTTAACAGCTTACAGAGTATTCAAGCCTTCCAAAAAGGCATAAGCTTTGTTGTCTGTAAAACTGTTATAGTATTGAGTAATAGTCGAACAAAGGAAACAATCCTTTAATCCTATATTGAAGATGCAGTCCAATGGCTGTTTATGAAAGATGACGATGATGATAACAGGTGTAGTAGTGGTAGCAGCAGCAGCAGCAGCAGCATTAGTAGTAATAATAATAATAATAATAATAATAATAATAATAATAATAATAATATACTATTTACTTGCAGATGACAGTTGCTCTCCATCACCATTGGACAACTCTTCATGGAGCATGAAGGCAGATGAACAGTTGATGGCTTGGTCAGTTCAGCATCCTCATGACTGGCAGATTGGTGGCAAGTGCCAGGCATATGTCTGGGGAAATGGACAATACGGACAACTCGCTGAGGCTGGTATGCTTATAAAAAGTTTAAAGTTTCCAGAAACTATTTCAGATATGTCTTGTTTCCACATTTATGTAGAGATTTAAAGCAGCAGGAGCTATTTGACTTTCTGAAGAAGAACTGTGACATATTCAGAGGAGCTGTTACTTATCTCTGAGTATTCTTGTGTCAATATAATTGCTTTGTGTCAAATAAGTACAAGCACTCTACAGATCTGCCCCATTCATGCTGTACCTATGGATACTAAAAATATCTGATCAAAAGTACTCAGATAGCACCATGTAACCCACCAGGGACATTTCAAAGTAGAAACAACAAAGAACAATAACAGCTGCACCAAACCAGGCAAGCCTCATTTATTGATGGACAGGGATCATAGAGTATTATGAATGGTGGTTGTAAAGAACCACATGAAATCAGTGGAAGAAATCATTTGCATGTTTGAAAGTGGTATCAGCAGTGCAGCTAGCATGACTGCTGTGTTTAGGGAATTAAAATGAACAAGATACAATAGTCACGCAGCTCTCCATAAGCCACACTTTCTATAATCAGTGCTACGCGACGGTTAAGGTGTTGTAAAGAGTGACGCCACTGGACAGTAGATCACGGTAAATGAGTAATTTGGAGTGATGAATCACACTGTGGCAATCCAATGGAAGGGTTTGGGTTTGCCAAATCCCTGGAGAATGTTACGTGCCGTCATATGTAGTGGCAACCGTGAAATATAGAGGAGGATTGTTTTGGTATGGGGGTGTCTTCCACGGTTATGGTGTGGTCCCCTTATTGCTCTTAAGAAAATACTAAATGTGGAAGAATATAAGCAATATGTGTTCAGCATACAGTACAGCTTAAAAATGCACCTTGTCATACATCAGCAATGTGTGGCAATGGTTTGTGGACAATAACATTCCTGAAATGGTCTGGCCTGTCCAGTGTCCCAACCTGGACCCAGAGGGACATCTCTGACATAAGCTGGAATGTCTACTTTGCTGCTGCGCAGTATAGCCGTGCGGTCTGAGGCGCCTCGTCACCGCCCGTGTGGCTCCCCCCGTCGGAGGTTCGAGTCCTCCCTCGGGCACGTGTGTGTGTGTGTGTGTGTGTGTGTTGTCCTTACCGTAAGTTAGATTAAGTAGTGCGTAAGCTTAGGGACCGGTGACCTCAGCAGTTCGGTCCCGTAAGACCTCACCGCAAACTTCCAAAACTTCTCTTTTGCTCCATACCATAGCGCCCAACATCACTGTCTTCTCTAGTTCTGATTTCTGAGGAAGTATGTGCTGTCATTCCTCGACAGACATTTTATTGAAAGTGTCCCCAGCAGAGTTCAAGTCGTCATAAAGTTGGTCACACCACATATTAATATCCACTACTGGGTCTCCAGATACTTTAAATCATATAGAATGACGGTGAAAGAAGGTTTGAAAAGAGCAATGCAATAGGAACACTGAGCTAGCTTGTAGTGTAACGTGAAATAGTTGCAAGACTGCAATCTCATAAAAACCCAAAGACACAGCATTACACTGATGCAGTGAAGACAGAAACATAGTACGGTTAAGAATACGTGACACTTAACAACAACATGGAAACGAAGAAGCAGGGAAGAAAAAAACAAATTTAAGGGACATTTTTGAGACCAAGAAAAGAAATGGATGGTAATAAGGAAGATTAAAGTAGTACAGGAGTTTTGCTATTTGGTGAGCAAAATAACTGATGATGGTCAAAGTAGAGAGGATATAAAATGTAGACTGGCAATGGCAAGGAAAGCGTTTCTGAAGAAGAGAAATTTCTTAACATTGAGTATAGATTTAAGTGTGAGGAAGTCATTTCTGAAAGTATTTGTATGGAGTGTAGCCATGTATGGAAGTGAAACATGGACAATAAATAGTTTGGACAAGAAGAGAATAGAAGCTTTCGGAATGTGGTGCTTAGAGAAGAATGCTGAAGAATAGATGGGTAGATCACATGACTAATGAGGAGGTATTGAATGGAATTGGGGAGAAGAGGAGTTTGTGGCACAACTTGACCAGAAGAAGGGATCGGTTGGTTAGGACATGTTCTGAGGCATCAAGGGATCACCAATTTAGTATTGGAGGGCAGCGTGGAGGGTAAAAATCGCAGAGGGAGACCGAGAGACGAATACACTAAGCAGATTCAGAAGGATGTAGGCTGCAGTAAGTTCTGGGAGATGAAGAAGCTTGCACAGGATAGAGTAGCATGGAGAGCTGCATCAAACCAGTCTCAGGACTGAAGACCACAACAACAAGGAAGATGAAAAGTGGAGGTCTGTGTAGATAAACAGGGAAGTATGAGAAATGATACACAAGAGGAGACTAAGTATGTGAACACGTTGCAAGAATGACCACTAGATTATAAAAGAAAGTTTTGAGCTACATGCTGAGTTAAAAGCAATTTAAAAATAGGTTGAGGAAATGGGAAAAGATATAGATGAAGTCCAAACTAATGGAAAATAAATTTGAAATAAGGGGAGGTAATGAACTAAGGTTAGTAAATTCACAAGGCTGCAGAAAAGCAAAGTCATAAAGATTGTATTGTGACCATATATTCACCACATAAAGTACTAAAATTCTTCCATCTGCGAGCTAAAATCCCATAGATGTTCAGGTTCACATCTGGTTCCTCTTCATCGAAATGTCTTTGACTCAAACTTGCCTAGGGGTTGAACCGCATGTGTCACATTATACGCCCTAAATTTAGACTTTTGTGACCCTTGGGTTAAATTGTCTACCTGATGGCATGTTTGCAAAGTACATAGTTAATATAGCATATAATATCCGTAATAATAATATCAGGGACTAAATTAATGACCCATAAATGATGTAGGTCACACAGTTCTGATTTGGTTAGAATAATGTTTATTTACCAAGAAAACTAATAGCAAAAGTGATCATATTTAGAATTACTATTACACTCGAGCGCATATCCATTTGACTCAGTTTGAGCATTCACAGTCTCGTCACGAAACAAGTCCAATACTCCACCTTGATATTTACACGAAAAGTTAGAGTTCACACTAGACGCACAAGTGCTTACTGCTCAGAGACTAAGTCCCACGATACCACACAAATTCTCTAAGTAGTTTTACTTCATAGCTGCTTAAAGACTGACTGTCCACTTTTGCGTCTCAGTCTGAACTCTACCCTTTGGTGGCTGCAGCCAAACCGTCCACTTTCATTTCTGCCCCAGCCTCTCCCTCTGCCTGTCCCCGGCATTGTTGCCCGCCCAACAATATCCTCACTCAACTGTCTAGGGCAGTTCCCTTTCCTCAAGCCATCCACCTGATTGGTTACAGCTTATTCTAAATTTTAACATATTTAAATAATCAAAGCTTGACCACTTTCATGTTCTACATAAAGTAACAATAATATCCATTACATAATAAACTTTAAATTCCTTTACACAAAATCAATACAATTTCCTTCTTAACTTTGAATGTCATGGCCAGTAGCTTTGCACCATTGTGATTTCTGATAAACAAATAAAGAACAACGGTAAGTATTATGCACTAAACCTTATAAGAAATGTTCTATTACCTAATGATTCAATAAGGTGTCATGCAGGCATCATTCAGTGTGTTTTGTGTGGGGGAAATGATGATATGATGCTTAACTGAAAATACTGATAGTTTAAATTTACTATATCTTTTAAACAAATAAAGTTACAGATTGATATTTACAAGGTTTGTCATTTTAATGAGGCACTTCTATATGAAATTTCAATCGTTAAGATTAACCAAAGCATTCAGGTTTTAGCATTCAGGGCTTTGTTACAAAATTTATTAATTTCATTTTGACAGGTACTCCTAAACTATTATAGATATGATCAATATTCAAGTTTTATTGAGATCACCATGAAAATTTATGGAGGAAGGCAGATTAAAATTACTGTGGCTTCATTGCTTGACTTACTACAGAATTAAATAGTTTCCATATGGCCGATCTTAGGTCCGCCATATTTAACACTGCTGTGTCTACTTGGCCACAAATGGTTTCTACTGGGTTTCCTATGACATAGGTACTCGTCTGCCTCACTTGCACACTACAGTGCTTAGGCCTCAATGGACAATAGACGCCTGTGAGTTTCCCCTTCTCATGGTGAATCTGCACCCTTTGTGGCACACGGTCCTGAATGACGGAGTTCATTACCCAATTCCTGTAGGCTAACTCTTGTAGCCATATACTTAAATGAGAGCATAATGCTCGTTAACTCACACACCTCCATTTCATAACATGTTGGAGTGCCACATGTAATTCCAAATAAAACTATACATTTATCAAAATCTACAGTCTATAGAAATGCAGCAGAAATATCAGCACTTCTGCACTTACTTTCACAGAACCTTTTTCCACAATGAAGTCTCCAGCAGCAGTCCACATATTCAGAGCCAAGTACCCTGCCGAAATTCTTTATGGCCCTGCATTCCATTGCCATTGTTTTGTGGGAACAAATCTGTTGAAATTTGATTTGTATTTACATATTAGAAAACAAACACTTTCCAAAACCACCCAGGATCTGCAATGATAGCTTCCCCAGTGGAATCGATATAAACAGGTCTAAACTACACAGTAAACAATTGATTTACAGTGTTTACAAGGTGCTCGTAAATTCTTTAATGATTCAGACATGTTATTCAAGTCCCACCAGAGACATGCATCTTGTGACATATTCCCAATCAACTTGATAGGCAAATTAATATTTTCTTTTAATTTAAATAACTCCCTTAGACTCAAAACTAACAACAAATATGAACAAATCTCCCCATTGTTTAATTCTGTACAGTGAATCTGCATACATAAATCATTACTTCATTTAACAATAAATTATTCCCCCAAAATATTCTCAGATAAGCATACATCTGACTTCCTAGGTAAGAATTGTTAATTTTCATTTTTCAAATTTCTCCGAACTCCATGTACCCAAATTGGTGTGACCATAACTTGTAACTTGGAAATTACAACTAACATTAAAAGCATGCAAAAACTTATGTCTAACACATACATACACATAAATAAAACCCTTATATACCCCCAAGAAACTAATTGTATGTATACTGTGCACTGATTTTTGACTTGATACCATTCACCAAATAATTGAGTTCTCAGACCACTTTGCACCAAAATGTGCGTGTAAACTATCTCTTTATAATTGCCAAAGAAAACACTTATGCGACAAACAACATACAAGCTACAATAAATCATGAAATAAAACATTGCAAATTACCCCTGCAAACTGTCACACACATTGTTCTCTTCATCCCAACCATGCGTAATTATGGTGTGAGCAATCTGGTTGTCCCCTGTCAAAAGATTCTTAAATTTTACTTTCTTTTTTTACTCTCAATTTCAAAATCCAAGATCCAAGCACCTTCACATGCAGTGAAACGAAGTTTTATATTTACATAAGAAATCTGTTCCCAACACCACATCTTTTACAAGTCCATTCACTGCAAAGCATCCTATACGAAAATGATTCTCCTCACACTTGAATTCCAAGAGCACTTCTTACCTTATCGGCTTATTTAAACTGCCAGCTGCTGTTTTAATTTTTACACTGTTTACAGGTAGTAATACTAATTTCATATTTTTCATCCTATGTACAAAACCTTACAACACTGCCAGCACATTACTTCCAGAGTCGAGCAATGCATCTATATTCTCATCATTTTCTTTAATTTCAATGATAGGTTGAACATAAATAATTTCTTTCTGTTCTAAACACTGTTTCCTCATTAAATCATTTTCTATGTCTCATCCCTTCTCTTCCATCTCAAGAGTACACATACCTTCTTCATTCCACCCCTCAGTTTTGTATTCATCCCAAAATAATTCATTAAATGCTTCTTTTGCCCCACTTTCATTTTTTTTTCTCCCTTCTAGACCTCTCACTACCTCAAACTTCTCTTGAGTCCACAAATGAGGCAATAACGATCATGAAGTTCTACCGTACCGTCGCCAATCAGTTACAGTAAAATCACATTCCTTCTTAAGATGCCATTCTGTCCAAATAGCACTTCTCTATTAGACTCAAACTCACTGTATTCTCCTTTAAAATTATTGAAATTAGTAGCTACAACATAATCATCATGAAATAAATCATTACTATTTACTTCCACGTCATTACAAACACCTTCACAAACAGTACTTTCAACAGCTGCTAATACATCATACAACTCATTACATAAAACCTTATTTACCGCCGTCCACAAATCATGAATATAAGAACTGTTCATAGTTTCACCATCCTCTGCCGTTACATCACATAAATTATAGCTACAGCATTGTGCAGTTTCAGAATCAACAGTACCATTAAATTCTGCTGATTTTTTGTTTAAACCCGGGCATAATACCTTTTCCTCTCCTACATGCTCCTGCGCCACATTAATTTCTGATCGCATATCAAATTCAGACCCACATTCATTCTCAAACAAACATTCAAGATCCACAGATCCATCCAGACTTTTGGGTTCACCTCCATTTGTGGAAAGATAAGCACAGATTCCTTCCTTTGATGTATCAATACCAGCAGCTTCAACTTTCGTAAACTCAGCACATAAAACGTCATTACTACCTTCCTTCAAAAATAATTCACCAATATCTACTGATACACACACAAATTCATCAACAGCTGATGAGACTAATGCTGTGCCGCCCTTATTAACCTCCTTAACAACTTTCATCATCTCAATATCACCTGAAACATCATCACTTTCATACTACAATCGTTACCTCTGGTTAGTACCTCATTAGAATTTTCTATACCATCTAACTCCACCAAATTGAGCTCCCCCTCAGCCTCCTTTTGGTACATAGAATCTTTCATTGTATTAACATTCACACACTCTTTTGTCTCACATTCATAAAACAAATCATTTAGCCCTAAATCATTGTCATCACCTTTATTTTTATCTTTTATTATCTCAAGGTTACGCCTTTTATGTACGATCTGATTTGAAAATGTATCTACTTGATTCTCATCTCTTACTAATTTCATTTCAAAATACTCACACCTTTTTGCCAATTTATTATTACCTATCACATTTCCGTTTGCTTGCAATCTATTTATCACCGGTTTATTTTGCCATCTCCGGACCTGAGATGCAGTGACACTTAGTTTCCAAATCCCCCGTTACACTGGTTCATTTCACCAAGTGCCGGTCCCTCAGATCTAAGTTCTTGATGTTGGTCCCTGTCACAAAAGTATCCGTTCCCATTACCCCCTTGAAATTTATCATTGGATGTGTTCTTGATACTGTTCCCCTTATCTTATAACTGTTGTTTGTGTTCTGTTGATAACTTCCCAGATGTCTTTCATAGTAGTTACTCGGACTATAGCTATGATTTCCACAATTTTTTGCTTACTTCGCAGTTTAAATTTCAACACCCTTTTTAATTTTTCTACAATGTCCAAAAATTCATCTATTGAGTTGCTAGGACTGTGCACTAGAACCCACTGCAAACTTTCCAGTAACCTTCTTTTCAACGTCGTAACATCAGTAAGCACTCCCAATGGACATTTCACATGCCTTAATCTCGCAAGTTCACGTTTACAAAATTCTTGCATCGACCCATTCCCATATTTAAATTTTGGCCTGTTCAGAAACTCATTATGGTGTTGTGTTTGCTTCGCTTCACTCTAAAACTCGTTCAGGAAACTGCTTTCAAATATTTCATAGGTAGTGAACATATCACTGTGTATATTTCCCCATGATTGTGGCTCACCTGCGGCTCACCCTCCAAATGTCTTTTCATGAGTTTTATCTTCACCTCGTTGGTCATTCCCCTTATAAAACCATCCCTGCATGCTGCTAGAAAATGTACTGGGTGAAATTTCCCGTCCTTGTGCAAAACATTTGACCGATCCCAAGTTCATCCACGGAGCACTGATCACAGTAGAGATTTGATGTGCAGCTAAAGAATTCAGTTCGCTTTCTGTTTCATTTATTTGCTTTTTAACTGCACTAGTTTTAATTTTAATGTAAAATTCTACTTGTTCCTTTATTTTATCTACTTCTTACTCCCCTTCTCTAAGTTGCTAATAGCCTCTGTCGTCTCGGCCATTAGAGCATCTTGCCTACTCATACCATTTCTCGTTGCCTTCCACATGTGCCTGCAACTTCTCCACCTTGTCACTGAAACTTTTCTCCACTTGATCTACCTTAGAGTCAGGTATCGCAACTTCATCAGAAATTTTTCCCATTTCATCCCAAATGGTTTTAAATTTTCCATCTAGCAATTCCTCGATTCCACTAGCCATTTTACCTACCTCATCTATCAAACTGAAGCCATTTCGGATTGAACCGAATCAATTTTTAAATTTACATCAACCATATTGGTTTTAACAGAGTCAATTTTTAATTGTAGCCACCCACATCAGCTCTAAAAGAATCAAGTTTGGATCCCAATTGTCTTATTGTTTGCATTAATTGCGACATCATGTCTCTCCCAAATTCATCTCCCTTGCCTGATTTCAGACTCTTTGCCCTACTAAATCCACTGCCTATTATGCTCTCCCGCTCCAACTTTGGGCTAAGTGGCTCGCTAATATTTTCAGAACCACACAAACTGACCGACTGCTTAATTTTAGCAACATTTATTATTGGCGATTGAACTACATAATCATACATATTCTCACAATCAGCGCAAGGACTTGGCTTTGTCGTGCTGGATCCTCCTGCTTTGGTATTGCTGCCGATGTTGCAGTTGAAGCTGACGCTGAAGATCTCGTAGCCTCTGCTGTGGTACTGCAACTGTCACTGCATGATGAATTTCTGCTGAAGATGCCATTGCTGGTGGAACCATGTGCTTTTGATGTCGCCTCTCCTTCCATTTTACTTTTTTATCATTTCTAACCACTGCAAAAACTCGGTGTACACAACTGTTGCAAAATTCGTAGCTCAGAGCCCCCATGCAAATTGCCTAAACTGCCACAGGCTTGGACGTTGGTCACAGAATGTTATCGTTGTTGTGGTCTTCAGTCCTGAGACTGGTTTGATGCAGCTCTCCATGCTACTCTATCCTGTGCAAGCTTCATCATCTCCCAGTACCTACTGCAGCCTACATCCATCTGAAACTGCTCAGAGTATTCATCTCTTGGTCTCCCTCTACGATTTTTACCCTCCACGCTGCCCTCCAGTAACAAATTGGTGATCCCTTGATGCCTCAGAACATGTCCTACCAACTGATCCCTCCTTCTAGTCAAGTTGCGCCACAAACTCCTTTTCTCCCCAATTCTATTCAATAGCTCCTCATTAGTTATGTATTCTACCCATCTAATCTTGAGCATTCTTCTGTAGCACCACATTTCGAAAGCTTCTATTCTCTTCTTGTCTAAACTATTTATCGTCCATGTATCACTTCCATACATGGCTAAACTCCATGCAAATACTTTCAGAAACGACTTCCTGACACTTAAATGTATACTCGATGTTAACAAATTTCTCTTCTTCAGAAACGCTTTCCTTGCCATTGCCAGTCTACATTTTATATCCTCTCTACTTCGACCATCATCAGTTATTTTGCTCCCCAAATATCAAAACACATTTACTACTTTAAGTGTCTCATTTCCTAATCTAATTCCCTCAGCATCACCCGATTTAATTTGACTACATTCCATTATCCTCATTTTGCTTTTGTTGGTATTCATCTTATATCCTCCTTTCAAGTCACTGTCCATTCCGTTCAAATGCCTTTGCAAGTTCTTTGCTGTCTCTGACAGAATTACAATGTCATCGGCGATCCTCAAAGTTTTTATTTCTTCTCCATGGAGTTTAATACCTACTCCGAACTTTTCTTTTGTTTCCTTCACTGCTTGCTCAATATACAGATTGAATAGCATCGGGGAGAGGCTACAACCCTGTATCACTCCCTTCTCAACCACTGCTTCCCTTTCATGCCCCTCCACTCTTATAACTACGATCTGGTTTCTGTACAAATTGTAAATAGCCTTTCGCTCCCTCTATTTTACCCCTGCCACCTTCAGAATTTGAATGAGAGTATTCCAGTCAACATTGTCAAAAGCTTTCTCTAAGTCTACAAATGCTAGTCCTTAATCTTTCTTCTAATATAAGTCGTAGGGTCAATATTGCCTCGCGTGTTCCAACATTTCTACGGAATCCAAACTGATCTTCCCGGAGGTCAGATTCTACAAGTTTTTCCATTCGTCTGTAAAGAATTCACGTTAGTATTTTGCAGCCGTGACTTATTAAACTGATAGTTCGGTAATTTCCACATCTGTCAACAACTGCTTTCTTTGGGATTGGAATTACTGCGTGACGAGTTTGACTGAGCACTGAAAGACCTGAGTCGATACAAGGCCCCGGGAGTAGATAACATTCCATTAGAACTACTGACAGCCTTGGGAGAGTCAGGCCTAACAAAACTCTACCATCTGGTGTGCAAGATGTATGAGACAGGCAAAATTCCCTCAGACTTCAAGAAGAATAGTAGAATGTCGTTAACTGTGAGAATTACAATTGTGACTTCACAGCTATTAAAGGAACCTAATATTCACTCCTGAACCAATCTCACATTTAACTATTGTGAGAGGTCCTGCCTATCAAAGTTCAAATAATACTTTTGGACACACTTTGCAGAATTCAAATCCAATTCCAAACTTTCCAGAGTTCATATTGCGCAACTAACGCTTTTCAAGTTCCTATCCCGGATGAGACCCAAATTGTAAGTTAACATCGCATAGATGTTTGGGCTCACATGCGGTTACTTCTTCATCAAAATGTCTTGGCTCAAACTCGTCCAGGAGTTAAACCAGACGTGTTGCATTACATGCCCTAAATTAGACTCTTGTGAACCTTTAGTTAAATTGTTTGGCTGATGGCAAGTTTGCAAAATGCATAGTTAATATAACATATAATATCCATAATAATAATATCGGGGACTAAATTAATGACCCATAAATGATATAGGTCACACAGTTCCATTTTGGTTAGAATAATGTTTATTTACCAAGAAAACTAATAGCAAAAGTGATCATATTTAGAATTACTATTACACTCGAGCGCATATCCATTTGACTCAGTCTGAGCATTCACAGTCTCGTCACGAAACAAGTCGAATACTCCACCTTGATATTTACACGAAAAGTTAGAGTTCACACTAGACGCACAAGTGCTCACTGCTCAGAGACTAAGTCCCAAGATACCACACAAATTTTCTAAGTAGTTTTACTTCCTAGCTGCTTAAAGACCGACTGCCCGCTTTTGCATCTCAATCCAAAGTGTACCCTTTGGTTTCTGCAGCCAAACTGTCCGCTTTCATGTCTGCCCCAACCACTCCCTCTGCCTGTCCCTGGCCGTGTTGCCCGTGCAACGAATATCCTCGCTCAACTGACTAGGGCAGTTCCATTTCCTCAAGCCATCCATCTGATCGGTTACAGCTTATTCTACATTTTAACATATTTAAATAATCAAAGCTTGACCACATTCATGTTCTAAATAAAGAAACAATAATATCCATTACATAATAAACATTAAATTCCTTTGCACAAAACCAATACAATTTCCTTCTTAACTTTGAATGTCATGGCCAGTAGCTTTGCACCAATGTAGTTTCAGATAAATTAGTAAATACGTAAGTAAGAATTATGCACTAAACTTTAAAACAAGTATTCTATTACCTAATTATTCAATAAGGTATCATGCTGTCATTGTTCAGTGTGTTTGTGTGGAGGATATGATGATCTGATGCGAAACCGAAAATACTGATAGTTTAAATTTAGTATAGCTTTTAAACAAATAAAGTTACAGAGTTGATATTTACAACGTTTGTCATCTTAATGAGGCTCTTCTATATGAAATGTCAATCGCTAAGATTGACCAAAGCATTCAGATTTTAGCAGTCAGGTCTTTGTTACAAAACTTATTAATTTCACTTTAACAGTAAAAAATATTATAGATATGATCAATATTCAAGTTTTATTGGGATCACCATGAAAATTTATGGAGGAAGGCAAATTAAAATTACTGTGGCTTCATTGATTGACTTACTACAGTATTAAATAGTTTCCATATGGCCAATCTAAGGTCTGCCATATTTAACACTACTACATCTCCTTGGCCACAAGCGGTGTCTGTCTGATTTCCCTATGATGTGGGTTTTCGTCTGCCTCACTTGCACACTACAGTGCTTAGACCTCAGTAGACAATAGAGGCCTGTGAGTTTCCCCGTCTCATGGTGAATTTGCACCCTTCTTGGCACGCAGTCCTGGACGACAGTGATCGTTTCACAATTCCTGTAGGCTGACTCTTTCAGCCATATACTTAAATGAGAGCGCAATGCTTTTTAACTCGCACATTGATGGATGACTTAGCAGGTACTCTGAAAAACTCCTCTCTTTAGCTGCTGATGAAATGCCCCAGGTCTTATGACATCCTGTTGTCATTGTGAACACATCTTCCCCATAGATGAATGCGGAAGATGGAAAAAAAATTCTTTATCCCAAAACAATTACATGCATAACACTTGGCATGAAGAATGTGCAGGCATTTTTCTTCTTCTACTTATACATGCTCTGTTTAATCATTGAAATGGTAAATTTGTTAACAGTACATCAATCAAGGCAAATTATCTAAATATTATGCCACTGATTAATTTGGAATGTCATTTTTTATTGACTTTTTATGTTCTTTCATTAGCACAAACCAATTTTACATATTTCACACCAATTTTGAATTATAGTCAGTTCTATCAATAGATATTTTGTTAAATGCCAATTTTTCCATGAAATGTCTACATCTGTATACATAGATAATGTGTACGCTTACATCATGCCACAGCCTTATTACGTGTATGTGTTTGAATTACAGCATTGTGGCGAAATTTGCAAATTTGTTACAGTTAATTCATATTGTGTTGTTTGAAGAATCACGGAGAGATCTTGGTCAGCTGTAACTGCCAACAATAGCTTTCAATTGGTGTAGTTTATCTCTCAGTAGCTCTACAGATTTAACAGTAATAAAAATTTTATTGATTAGTGTAATGATTTATTTAGTTTATTTGCTGTAACTATGACAGTTTTCATCATATGACCTATTGTGAAATTTCACTAAGCTCATAGCTTTAATGGATCAATAATAACTTGATTATCACCGGATACAATGGCTAACCTTTTATAAGCTGCAGCCATCAAGAGTTCGATTTGTAGACCATGCTTACAGTAATTTGCTTGTTCCACCCAGAGAGTCCATATTTAGGTAGGTTACCATTCAGGTTTGGCTGAGCTGTAGTGCTTGTAGGTGGTCTGTATCTTGGTTTCTACTATTAGCACACATTTCACCTTGCCAAATAGCTATCCAGATTTTTATTGTGTCCATTCTGTCTTGTCTTTTTATCTACATTCATCAGAGAGAACAACTGGAACACGTAAGATTTTAACTACTTGACAGTCACTTCTATTTGTTTGTTCACATAAAGCCCACTGATAAGCAGATGGCTATATTCTCATTATAATTGTTCTCTTTCTTATAGCTATAAATATTTTGTCTTCTGAGTTAACCAAATCTCAACCTTTGCTATAATGCCAGCTAAAGAAGATACATGAAAATTAATCTTATGTTGAAAAAATTTCAGTGACTTAACATTCACATAATACACAAACATTTGTATATCACGTAAACGTTTTTCTTCCATAAAATAAGTGTCATAAGTGAGTTGTTTGTAATTTAAGACAATAGGAAAACTTGTATAATTATGATTTTCCATTGAACATCTGTCATTAAATAATATATCTGGACTAATAATATTATTGTAGTGGGCAAATGTGGAAACTGCTGTTGAATAGTTTGAAACTTTTGATAGTGTGAAGACTGCCTGTGTTTTGTTGCTTGCTGTGAAGCACCAGCTTGGATGAATATGTGGCTAGCCTTGCTGACTCTGTAGAAGTTGTAGTTATTGTTCAATGGCTATGTGTAAGGAGCATCTAATCTTAAAACACAAATCTGATCTGGCAGTAATACAGTAATATTTGGCACAGCTAAGAGCTGCAGTTGGCAGCAGTTAAGAACTGCTTAGAGTGTTAGACCCTGATGAAACCAATGAATTCAGGCAAGAGGTTCAAGATGCAACAAGTGTGTTACCTTAAGTCTAGACGTGTCCAACAGCTTCATTGCTCTGGAAACTCAGTGGTAGTATGTAGACAACCCAAAATGTTCATGAAAAAGTAGCAAGTTAAAGGTAGTAGTATTCAGAGAGTTGAAGGAGGACCAAAATTGTTCTTCTTCTAGGGTGAAACTATGGGAAGGGAATGTCTGAACTGGCACTGAACTGCCTGTGTAGTGAACATCAGGCAACCAATATTTTTAATCCAACAGCAGGGCTCAGTCAGAACATAATATTTAGGCTTTCAAGGAAAAGAGCATGTGGTGATTATTGGTTATGCCAGGTGCAATCTGGACCACAAAGTCAACTGCACAATTCAGGATGATGTCAATCAGGTACATTGTTGAGATTGCTCCTCAGCATGAAGACTATGTCATTTTTTGAGTGATATGACAATCCCTGAATGAAACAATGAGTAAAGTCCAAACTGTTGGAGTCATTAGCAGAGCACTGCAATCGAATGTGTCTGTTGTATGCATCACTTCTCACAGTATACTTCTGAATGTTTCCAGTAAAATGTTACATACATGAATCATTTCCAGAAGCAGTTGGTAAAACTGTAGCTCAGTCTGTCAAATCCCCATGATTTCCAATATTTTCCTAAGGCATTTTTGTTTCTAAAAGGCAGAGTATCAAATAATCAATGGAATAACAGTAGAATTTTAATGCAGTCAGCTGCAAATGCTGGTTCTCTAAATTTTCTAATAATGTTGTTTGAAGCGTCTCCATAATATGTCTGCATCTCCATAATATGTGTGTGTTGACTGAACATGTTGGTAACAACAAATCTAGCAGCATGCCTCTGAATTGCTTCAATGTCTTCCTTTAATCTGACCTTATGGAGATACCAAACACTCCATTAATACTTAAGAATGGGTCACTCTAATGTTCTGTATGTGGTCTCCTTTATAGATGAGCTTCTCTTTCCTAGAAATTTCCTGTTATAATGAAGTTGACAATACTCTCTGCCTACTACCAACCTTATACACACATCCCATTTCATATCATTTTGCAACATTACACATAGATATTTAACTGATGTGACTGTGTCAGTCAGCATACCACTAATTCCGTATCTGAACATTACATGATTGTTTTTCCTATTTATCAGCATTAACTTAATTTTTTCTGTGTTTAGAGCAAGCTCCCATCCATCATATCAAATAAAAATTCTAACACATCCTGTATTCTCATAAATAGTGAAGTTTTGGCTCCCATCCATCATATCAAATAAAAATTCTAACACATCCTGTATTCTCATAAATAGTGAAGTTATGTTTTATTTCTGCCTTTCATTTTATCTGTCTCTCTCTTGAGTGTAATAATTTGTCTTTCAGGTCGCAGTACACTTCAACCTGTAGCAGTTGAGTCATTCTCCTCAGCCCAGCAAATAATTTGCGGACAGAACTGTACTTTTGTCATTCAAGCAAATGGTACTGTACTTGCGTGTGGTGAAGGTAGCTATGGTCGTCTGGGTCAAGGGAATTCTGATAATTTACATTCCCTCAGCATCATATCGTCACTTCAGGGTATGACTACAATTTTAAAGTTATAGGATTTTCATGTGTCCATGTTTGGCTGTAAGCTATTGTCATGTAACTGAAACATTTCAGGATTTGTGATTGTGGCACTAGCAACATCTTGTGGATCTGATGGACACAGCCTTGCACTAGCTGAGAGTGGTGAAGTATTCTCATGGGGTGATGGTGACTATGGAAAACTTGGTCATGGAAATAGTGACAGGCAAAGGCGCCCAAGGCAAATTGAGGCACTTCAAAATGAAGAAGTAGTACAGGTGATAATATTTCATTATCATTGCTTGAAGCACATTTAAAATAAACCAAGTATATGTAACATTTCCAGTAATGCAGCACATTGGTGTAAACAGTTTTGATGAATTTGTAGATGTTATATGGGTGTCATATTTGTGTGTTACTTCAATTAATAGAAATTTTCTTCACTTGAATCTTCATCTGTCTTTTTCAAGGCAGATATACTGTATATTTGAGTTTATTATAGTGAGGTGGTAAATAAGAGACTATTCAGAGATATTAAAGTCTGTGGAGGTATCATTACACAATTTTTATAGCAAGGGATACTGAAAAATATATTTCAGAAAAAGAAGTGGGACAAGAAAGTTTTATATTTACGATGATCATTGAAAAACTAATTTTCAAATGGTAATTAATTTTCAAAGTAGAACAGCCAGAAGCCAAAACTAAAACAAAATATAAATGGATGAAAACATAATTTTGAGAAGTATGTTGTTCGAAAAGGAGTTAACAATAGACTCTGGTCCCAACAAAAATGTAATTTAACTCTTACAAAATTGAGGAAAGTTGTTACTCACCATTTCGTGGAGATGCTAAGTCCCAGATAGGTTTAACAAAAAGACTTTCACAAATAAAGCTTTCAGCCAGTAAGGCCTTAATCAAAAACAGATGACAGATATACATCCAGACACTCATGCAAATGCAACTCACACACACACACACACACACACACACACACACACACACACACACACGCGGCTGTAGTCTCAGGCAACTGAGGCCACACTGCGAGCAGCAGCACCAGTACATGATAGGAGTGGCAACTGGGTGGGTTAAGCAGAAGGCTGGGGTGGGGAAGGAGGATGATAGTAGGGTAGCAGTGGCAGACAGTGAAGTGCTGCAGATTAAACTAAGTGACACCAGTGCTTTTTTGTAACTGCAAAAACTGAATGCTCATGCACATCAGCAATGAATGAGTCAAAAGTGATAGGGGGAGTATGAAAGTGCTTGTATTCTCAACAATAAGTGCTAAGATTTTAAATTGTTTACCATAAGGTTTCTAAACCTGATTGTGTGTTAAATGTGAAAAAAATTTATAATTTACATTAATTTTCATTTCTTACACAAAGGTAAGTATTGTGTTTACTTATAGGTGGCACTTGTCAGACACATTAAACCATTGACAAAGAATGTCTTTTAGGTTTGGAGGGACAAAGTGTGTTAGCTTGAGTGTAATAACAGTTAAGACAAATTTTAACTGTTAAGTTGTCAAGACACAAAAATCTATAAGATTTGTGCATTTAAAAATTATCTCACTACACAGCAAAATTTTTTCTGTTGCTTTTACCTATTTGTTGAGCTTAGTTGGTCTTGTTGGTCAGATGGCTTCAAGACTATAAAACTGGTAATTTAACTACTTTATTCTACCCATATGTAAGAAAAATAAATTGTTAAAAGTTCTGAAAGAAAATAATTTGATATTGAAGTATAGCAATTAGTAATTGATAAATACAGTGAAGTTGGTTCATCGGTAGTAGTTTTCAGTCTGTGTTGAGACTTATTAGAGAAACTTTTAATTGCTTAATTCTGTTGGAACCTCTACAGAAAATTAAAATGTCATAAGGAAGTAAAATTTGCAACTAATGAGTTTCCTGAGCATGTCTTTAGATCTGTATAATATTCCTATAGGCTGTAATAAAAGTGCACACATTCATTAACAGTTTTAAAAATTCCATTGTACAACTGATTAAGTTGAACTAATAATTAGGAAGCAAACATAAATTTCTGTCAGCCAGCATTTTGTATTCTCATTTCAACTTGGAGTGAAAAAAATATTTGGATATACAGTAAATCTAACTAAAGCTAGCAATATCACACAGTTTAAAGTGGCTGCAGCTCTTTGTACATTGATTTCAGTGATATTTATTTTAATGATAGACACAATAGTTTAAAGAAACTTACACATTTTTACTTAAATTGTTTGGAAATAGCCACTCTTACTTTTAATCTTAGTTTTTCAATGGTATAGAACTTTTACTTTCTTAATCAATCCTCTTTACCTTTGCCAATACTTCTTTCTTCTCCTTTGCCACCTCCTCCTCCTCATCATCATCATTATCAAATACTGTACATAATGGAGTGCTTCAGGAGTCTGGAAACAGTGTCCATATTTATACGACGACAGATGTGTCATAAGTTACACTGTCAGTAGACTTGATTAGAAACATCATAAGAAAATGAACATCAAAATGTCAAAACCCAAATTTTGTCTTACAGTGCAGAAATAGCCATAAAATGCAGGCAGTAAAATGAAATATTTTGCTTAGGACCTAAGCTTAAGTCATAAAACAATAGACAAGAAATTAGGAAAATACGTCTCTTCTCTTTACCTGAAGCTTTGAGTGACATTTCCTTCATTTTAGTCTTGAACACTTCCTCATTTGTTCTTTGTGTCATAAAACTAAAATATTAAATACATGTATATCTATAAAATTAATAGACCAATAACTGAGCATGCTATTTGTTGTATTTCTTGTACTGGTTTTTTGACAGTTGTTTGTGACTTAATTGTTTCATTTGCTTGATCATAATTGCTTTTGCACTTGTATCAAAAGTAAGAAACTCAATAATTTTGTGTGACATTTCCGTTTATAATTGCTGTATTTGCTTTTCTAAACATTGTTCTTATTTGTTTTATTCTTCTGTAGGTTGCCTGTGGTTTTAAACATAGTGCTGTTGTGACAGCAGATGGTAAATTATTTACCTTTGGTAATGGAGACTATGGCCGTTTGGGCTTGGGAAACACAGCAAATAAAAAACTTCCTGAACGTGTGCCCATACCTGATGGACAACTAGTGGGGCAGGTCGCTTGTGGCCTTAACCACACAGTATGTGTATCAAAGGATGGAAACACAGTGTGGTCGTTTGGGGATGGGGATTATGGTAAACTAGGACTTGGTAGTACTGCCACAAAATCCACACCACAGGTTTGTAAATGTTTGTATCCAAGGAATAGTCCTTTAATTAGTAGTAAGAAAATTATTCTTAGTTTGTATTAAGAGTAAGAATGGATTAATATAATGTGTTAGCAATGTGAATACTATTCCCTTTACACCTAATATGAGAAACAGAAGTTACTTAACCACAGTATAATGGAAATTGAATGTTACATCATCGTTATACTCTGACTGAAATTACTTTGTGATTGAGGGATGGCAGTGATGGGGAGCAGGGATGCTGGCTCAAACACAACATGCCACGTGTTCATGTAACTGATATCAAAAAAGAAACAAATCATGTACTTATTGACTATTGCCAGTGTCTTAGTAAGCACTAACGGATGCACAACAGTTATATCTGAATCAGTTTGAATATTTCCTAAGTAGTCACTAGACAAGCTGTCAGAATATGTTGAAATAATAAATTATTCTTTGTTATTTTCCATGACACATCCATTTTCCCACACTTTTATGATTACTTTCTTCAGGTGTCTGACAACTTTGTGGTAATCTGACAACAAAGTCTCATTTGTAGCATCCTGTGTCAGTACACATATTTTTTGATATTCCTTTCCACATAACACTTATGTTGAACCCATATGAATGCAATGGAACTGAAATTACAGTGATATGATGGCAATCTGAGGGCAAATAAGGTTAATTTTTTTGCTATCTATCACTCATAGAGGTAAACGTGGTTTGTTCTGAGCCACGGTGTCCAGTAAGTCACCCTTTCTATGGCTGTGCGGTATGGGAATGTTTTTTGCTGTAGCCAGTTGACAATAGTCTTCTGGATGTTACAATAGGATCCTTAATGAGAATAGTTATTACTGATGATTTGCTCACATTTTTGATGGCTCTTTCATGTCAATAAGAGCTACAGAACAATTCATAGATTTCAGTTCGGTATGCTGTTAGCTGATTGTATTCCAGTACATTGATCAAGAACTAAAATGAAGGAATAATGATGCAATAAATTCTCAGCTTTTTTGTAGAAATAAAATATCAAAATAGCTTATTCCATTAATTAAAGTATTATACAAACTCTAATGAGGATATTACTATAAGAATATAATTTTCTTAGAGAAAAGAAACAGTAAGCTTAAAAAAAGGTTGAATGTGTATCTGAACTCACATTATTTCAATTAATTGACAAGTGCTGTGCTTTTATGGCAATGTGTCATACAGACAATTTTATTTCAATTTTGTTTAATTTAATCTTGATATAGTATACTGTAACAGTAATGCAAACTTAGATTGTGGGTGTGACTGGTGTAAAAAATTGCATAAGCAACAGAAACATCAAACGTGAATTCAGCATAGTGCATGGGGAAAACCTTTGACCCTGCAGGTAGGTCCACATTATCTGGCAAGGCAGGTGCCCACAGAACAGGCAACACAGCAGACACAAAGAGTAATTTTAATCTGAGTATAGTGAACGCTTTATCGTCGAAACCAATTCATGTTTATGCAGGAAAGACAAATATTTAGAGAAAAACTGGAAAGGGGAATTTTTTCTGGATGTAGAGTGATAGACATGGTTCTGCAAAAGAGAGTGAGAGAGTGCCAAGCAAGTAACATTCAGGTGAGAGAGTTTGGGTGATTGGGGGTGGGGGGGGGGGGGGGGTGGGGGGGGGGTTGAAGACCAAAATAAATTCAGATAAACTAAAAATTCATTAAAGAAATTGTTATAAAGCGAATGCATATGGGGTTAGGTTGTCTGTATGTTGGTATTTCTATACAGGCTGTTCAAATAATGTTTTCGTTTCTTTTAATAACACAGATTTCCTTGCAATTACTTACCTTCAGGAGATGAAATATATAGTACTGCTGATAGCACATATGAAAGTTAAACACTACTAACGTAATTGTTGGGTTCAAATTAATGATGATGTAAATAAAATAGAAAGAAACTTCCACATGGGAAAAATATATTAAAAACAACTCCCAGGTTCAACCAAACTGCCCTTGTCAAGGATTTACTGTCCTACACTCGTAGTCTCTGCTGGAAATATCACTTTGCCACGAAGAAAAACAATCCTGATCCCACTCCTAATGATCCAACTCCCCAAGACACTATCCAAATTGAACCCTGCCTGCAACAATTCCGTCCTCCATCACAGCGGGACCCACCTCCTCTTCCTCAAAATCACCCTCTCCAAACCTTCCAGGAATTTCTCACTTCCAGCCTTGCCTCTCAATCTTTCTTGAAAAACCTTAATCCTACTCCCAACATCACCATAGCCGAATCCCAGGCTATCCGTGATCTGAAAGCTGACCGATCCATCATCATTCTTCCGGCTGACAAGGGTTCCACGACCGTGGTACTTGATCGTCGGGAGTATGTGGCTGAGGGACTGCGTCAGCTTTCAGACAACTCTACATACAAAGTTTGCCAAGGTAATCCCATTCCTGATGTCCAGGCGGAGCTTCAAGGAATCCTCAGAACCTTAGGCCCCCTACAAAACCTTTCACCTGACTCCATCAAACTCCTCACCCCACCGACACCTCGCACTCCTACCTTCTACCTACTTCCTAAAATTCACAAACCCAAACATCCTGGCCGCCCCATTGTAGCTGGTTACCAAGCCCCCACAGAACGTATCTCTGCCTACGTAGATCAACACCTTCAACCCATTACATGCAGTCTCCCATCCTTCATCAAAGACACCAACCACTTTCTCGAACGCCTGGAATCCGTACCCAGTCTGTTACCCCCGGAAACCATCCTTGTAACCATTGATGCCACTTCCCTATACACGAATATCCCGCACGTCCAGGGCCTCGCTGCAATGGAGCACTTCCTTTCACGCCGATCACCTGCCACCCTACCTAAAACCTCTTTCCTCGTCACCTTAGCCAGCTTCATCCTGACCCACAACTTCTTCATTTTTGAAGGCCAGACATACCAACAATTAAAGGGAACAGCCATGGGTACCAGGATGGCCCCCTCGTATGCCAACCTATTTATGGGTCGCTTAGAGGAAGCCTTCTTGGTTACCCAAGCCTGCCAACCCAAAGTTTGGTACAGATTTATTGATGACATCTTCATGATCTGGACTCACAGTGAAGAACAACTCCAGAATTTCCTCTCCAACCTCAACTCCTTTGGTTCCATCAGATTCACCTGGTCCTACTCCAAATCCCATGCCACTTTCCTAGACGTTGACCTCTATCTGTCCAATGGCCAGCTGCACACATCCGTCCACATCAAACCCACCAACAAGCAACAGTACCTCCATTATGACAGCTGCCACCCATTCCATACCAAACGGTCCCTTCCCTACAGCCTAGGCCTTCGTGGCAAACGAATCTGCTCCAGTCCTGAATCCCTCGACCATTACACCAACAACCTGAAAACAGCTTTCGCATCCCGCAACTACCCTCCCAACCTGGTACAGAAGCAGATAACCAGAGCCACTTCCTCATCCCCTCAAACCCAGAACCTCTCACAGAAGAACCCCAAAAGTGCCCCACTTGTGACAGAATACTTCCCGGGACTGGATCAGACCTTGAATGTGGCTCACCAGCAGGGATACGACTTCTTAAAATCCTGCCCCGAAATGAGATCCATCCTTCATGAAATCCTCCCCACTCCACCAAGAGTGTCTTTCCGCCGTCCACCTAACCTTCGTAACCTCTTGGTTCATCCCTATGAAATCCCCAAACCACCTTCCCTACCCTCTGGCTCCTACCCTTGCAACCGCCCCCGGTGTAAAACCTGTCCTATGCACCCTCCCACCACCACCTACTCCAGTCCTGTAACCCGGAAGGTGTACACGATCAAAGGGAGAGCCACATGTGAAAGCACTCACGTGATTTACCAACTGACCTGCCTGCAATGTGACGCTTTCTATGTGGGAATGACCAGCAACAAACTGTCCATTCGCATGAATGGACACAGGCAGACAGTGTTTGTTGGTAATGAAGATCACCCTGTGGCTAAACATGCCTTGATGCACGGCCAGCACATCTTGGCACAGTGTTACACCGTCCGAGTTATCTGTATACTTCCCACCAACACCAACCTATCCGAACTCCGGAGATGGGAACTCGCCCTTCAGTATATCCTCTCTTCTCGATATCCGCCAGGCCTCAACCTCCGCTAATTTCAAGTTGCCGCCGCTCATACCTCACCTGTCTTTCAACAACTTCTTTGCCTCTGTACTTCCGCCTCGACTGACATCTCTGCCCTTACTCTTTGCCTTTAAATATGTCTGCTTGTGTCTGTGTATGTGCGGATGGATATGTGTGTGTGTGTGTGTGTGTGTGTGTGTGTGTGTGTGTGTGTGTGTGTGCGAGTGTACACCTGTCCTTTTTTTTTTTTTCCCCCTAAGGGAAGTCTTTCGGCTCCCGGGTTGGAATGACTCCTTACCCTCTCCCTTAAAACCCACATCCTTTCATTTTTCACTCTCCTTCCCTCTTTCCTGACGAAGCAACTGCCAGTTGCGAAAGCTCGTAATTCTGTGTGTGTGTTTGTGTGTTTTGTTCATGTGCCTGTCTGCCGGCGCTTTCCCGCTTGGTAAGTCTTGGAATCTTTGTTTTTAATATATTTAAACACTACTAATTTATACTTTGTATAAGTGTAGCAATATGATTGTGGAATGTGCACTATGTAACCAGAAAACTTTTAATAATGTCTGATGATCCTTAAAAATTTTATTGTTTTTGCCTTTAAAGATGAATAAAGTATAGTTGTGAAAGTAACTGGTTTCACTAATATCAGTACTTTGACTCCACTGATCGTACTGAGTAAAGCTATAGAAAAGAGTTGCATCAAAAACACTAAAGGTATTATATTGGCCTAAGAACATATTAGTGTACTTCTCGGTTTTTGCCTGTTACCTGGGCAGTAGCTGAACTGGCAAGACTGTTGATATTTAGTTCATCTTATGTAATTAAGTTTCTACTTCCCAATGGTTAGTTCTCCATGCCTTATAAAATGTTAGGATTTTTGTTTATGAACTGAATGATAGTAAACCTTAAATCAGGTGGCCAGACCCATCTTCCTAAAATTAACCGTCAGTAGCCTCACTGGTAGTGTTTTACTTAGTTCATTTGTTTGTTTGACAATATATAATAAATTATGAGTCAGTTTTCCTGGCTAGTACTTTTCTTCAGCAGGCGAAATGATAGTACCATTGATAGACACACATAAAAGTTACACGATACCCAGCAGAACAAAGTCCGCAAGAAAGCTGGGTGAGCCACGGAGTGGCATCCCCTTGCACTCCCAAAGTATCTAGGATTAAAACTGGACATCTCCCCTCACCTTCAGACAACACTGTTCCAATGTCAAACAGAAAACCAGCACTTATAATAATATGTTGGGAAAGTTAATGAGGCACAAACTAGGAGGTTACATCACAAGCTCTTAGAACCACTGCTTTTAGTTTGTGCTTTTTTGCAGCAAAGTTTGCTTCCACTGTTTGGTATAAATCATCTTGTGCCAAAACTGTGGACAATGCTCTGAAAAAAGCTTGCGGACTGACTACTGGTCCTTAAAAACTACCCCTGTCAAGAAGATATGCTGTTTTGCTGGTATCACCCCTCCAAATATTCATCAAGAAGCTGCCATCGAACATGAACAACTGGAAGCTGAGCATGTTGAAGCTCACTGCAGTTTGGCCATGAACTGTCTCAATCAGGGCTAAAATTGAGAAACAGTCTCCTTTGAACAGCAGAATCTCTGAAACTCCCTCCATATGAGGCAAATCCATACAAGTGAGCTCGAATGGAACAACAAGAAGATCTTACGATTAGCCAGTATGAAGAGTATGGGATTTGGAGATCACTTAACTGCTTAAGAATTAGTGTCAACAGGATGACGTCCTCCCTTAAACAGTGGGGCTTCACATTGGGGGATAGCAAGTGTGAGTGCGGGGATGAACAAAATGTGGAACACCTGTGCCAGTGCCCTCTTTGTACATTTACTTTTTCAACATAGGGCGTTGTGTTTGCAAAAAATAGTACACTAAGTTCAAATGGCTCTGAGCACTATGGGACTTAAATTCTGAGGTCATCAGTCCCTCAGAACTTAGAACTACTTAAACCTAACTAACCTAAGGACATCACACACATCCATGCCTGAGGCAGGATTCGAACCTGCGACCATAGCGGTCGCGCGGTTCCAGACTGTAGCGCCTAGAACTGCTCCGCCACTCCAACCGGGTAGTACACTAAGTGTGGCTCAATTTTGGATAAATGTCATCTGATTTCAAATTTGTTCAATGATATTTCTGAAATTTCTGAATGTTCTTTTTTTTGTAAATATGTATGCACTGTGTGCAACTGTGTTTACTGTAAAAATTGGCTTCTGACATGGCTACAAAAATCATGGAAGGAAATGCTGGTTGCAGGATGAAAGAGATGGGGTCAGAGTGATGTGCCCTTCCTTTCTAATCTTACCCACCATATTCCTCTCTCCCATCCTATTAGTCCTAAAAGGTGGGCAGTGTGTCCCTTTTATATATCTCCTGTCAGCTCCACTACAGATTTCACCTTCTGAAGGTGACTAGTGGCTATATGTTGTCTCCCATAAGGTACCAGCACATAGCACAGAAAAGTGGGGAATCAGCTGTCTAAGTTCTCATTCTACCTTCCTCACTAAAAATTTCGGAATGTGAACATATTTGCATTCTTTTAACACAGAACATTGTAAATCATTTTACCCTTTTGCTCTTTGTAGTGAAGCCTTCATACTCACCTGCTCCCTCTAACTGTCACATATAATGTCTCTCTCCCACTGTCTCCTTTTTCTCCAATGGACACTTTCTCCTGCATATCTCTTCCACAGTCCCTTTCTCTTGTTATTTCATACTACTGCCTGCATCTCTGCCACTTTTAGTGTCTCTTTGTCTCACTGCCATAGTCTTCGTCCCATTCTTTTTCTCTCCCATTGCCACTGTATCTTTCTTTCTTGCTTACAGTGTGCTGTTTTTCTCATCAACCACCATTGTGTCCTCTCCACACACATCCTTGGGGATGGGTTGGTCAGGTTTTTTACCCTTAGACCAGGTACATGGGGCATAGAACAAGGGGGAAGGGGCAAGGGGGAAAGTGGGCAAATATTTCCATGTTAAAGTTCCCTCTCATGCCCGTGTTTGGTCTCCATTCATATCTCTCTTTTCATTTCCATTATCTCCTCTATTTTTCTCCCACTGCTACTGTCTCCATCCTTCTCTCTCCCTCTTTTACTGCCACTGTCTCTCACAAACAATCATTATCTCGTATCTAGGCTTCCACTACTGTTGTCTTCATCCATCTCTCTTTCTCTTCCACCCCCCTCCCCCCACCATCACTTGTCTCCTTTCTTTATTTTCCACTGCCACTCTCCCATCATTTTAATCTTTTAAAGAGAAATTTGTTTACCGTCTCTATGTTTCAACAGTAGCTTTTTTTTTCATCTGGTTCCCTTCTTATTCCTGTTACAACAGGGTTCACTGCTTATATAAAATGAATTCTGTAGGTCAGTAAAGTTTTGATTGTTTATTTGTATACTTCAACACATTTACATACTTTGATAAATATAAACAAAAAGTGGGTCTGCATAATATAATGTTAAAACAAAATTATCTCCCATCCAACAGAAATTTACTTTACACTACTTTTCATAAAAATGCGCAACGTTTTTAGGCTACATCTACAGCATATAACATTAATTAAACTGACAAAACATACAGTAATGCATAATGTTAATATATAATACTAATACATGTGTTCACCTAGATGTTTGAGGAAGGGGACAAATGTATGAGGAGGCTCTTAGGATATTCAAGAAGGAAGTATTACATTGATCTGGAAATTACCCAATGTTGCCACCTGGTGGCATAAGCACCTCACAAAAAATTATTTTGTTATACAAAATTATTTGTATTTGCAAATGACACACACATAATTTAATGTTGTGTTTGATTTACAAATCATAATCAGTATTATTAAATCACGTAGGCTGCGATGGGCGGGTCACGTAGCTCGAATGGATGAGTGCAGGGCAGCGTGTAGAGTATTGGTAGGGCACCTAGAAGGAAAAGATCCTGTGGGGAGACCGAGGCATAGATGGGAGAACAATGTGAAAGCTGATTTGAGAAGACTAGGTATTGAAGGTGAATGGAAGGAAATAGCCCAAGACAGGGACAATGGCAAAAATACATTGCTGCAATAATGGACTCTCGAGTCCGGTATGACCAGTAAGTAAGTAAGTTTGATTTACAAATACAAAGAATTTTGTATGGCAAAATAATTTTTTGTGAGGTGCTTATGCCACCAGGTGGCACCATTGGATAATTTCCAGTTCAGTATAATACTTCATTCTTGAATATCCTAAAGGCCTCCTCATACGTTTGTCCCCCTCCTCAAGCATCTAGGTGGTCACATGTATTAATATTTTATATTAACATTATGTATTACTGTATGTTTTTTTCAATTTCTCCAAAATGTAGCACACATTCACTATTGTAATTGACATTTTTGTGAGACCATTGTGTTGAAAAATTACCCGTAAGGGACTTCTAAAAATAAGGAACACATCTCATCCCATGCTAAGACAATAGTACAACAAAAGTGGCCCTTTGTCAGTTCTCGAAAGCTCCATGACCAAGGAGCAGAATTCTACTGTCTAGGAATTAATGATTGGGGGAACACTCCAAATGTTCTTTATATACTTGGTGACTGTTGAAAAATACTGTCATGCGTCTGTGTCACTTTGAAGTATAGTGCAGCATGCAATAAAAGTTACTCGGCCAGCTATAATATGTGTAACTTCCTTTTTGAAATCTCCTTTTTCTGTCTATTTGTAGAAAAGATCATTAAATTACAATAATGATGGAGGAGACTCAACTACTCTAGGTAAGGAATTGCACAGAACCAGACAACTGACTCTGTCAGTCTGGGACAGCTTTTAAACGTTTGTCTTTTGCCAGGTTGATTAGAAACCTTAGTTAACCCTGGATGGCAAACTGTTTGTGTGTTCTTTGTGAACTTATTAGTTAGTATTATTTTGGATTTGCAATAACTTTCAGAACTATCCACCTTTTGGACTAAGTAAATTTCATCGAGATAATACACTAAACAGATACAGAAGGACGTAGGTTGCAGTAGGTACTGGCAGATGAAGAAGCTTGCACAGAATAGAGTAGCATGGAGAGCTGCATCAAACCAGTCTCAGGACTGAAGACCACAACAACAATGCTTTGTGAACTTTAAACATGATAGTGATGTTAGATGTTTGAGAAGGACTTTAAATGCACTGCTGGGGAAAAAAATCGCAACTCCAAGAAGGGGTTATGCGGCATAAACAAAACTTGGTAGGCATCTTTCTACATCTGAAAGATGATGTCTGTTCAGATCTCTTGCCAGTCGCACGAGAGCGTAGCTAGAAGGGCTATTATGAGGATGCAAATCAGGTTTGCTTTAAATACACGCTGTAACGGTTGTGAGTATTAGTTACCTTTGAGATTGCACGTGTTCAGTTGATGTTAGTCAAGAATACATGTAAGGTGACAAAGGTGCCATTATCAACACCTCTGCTTTTGTGCCCATGATGGCTGTGTGTGGGTTAGGAGTAGGCCAATTGAGGACCTGCAGCAAATCTGTCTGTATGCCAGGCACAATGGACGTAAACCTGCGGTTATGGCCCGTGGAGCAGGTTTTGACTGCAGGAGCACTCTCATAGGTGTTCACATACCCTGACTGCAGCCTGGTGATTCAACCTGTTGTGCTGCCTTTCATGAACAGCATTTCAAAGGCTGTTTCCCAACAGGATAATGCTCGCCCATGCACCACTGTTGTAACCCAACAATCTCTACAGGGTATCGACATGCTGACTTTGCCTACTTGATCACCAGATTTGCCTCCAGTCGAGCATGTACAGGACATCTCCATTGTCACCCACAACCAGCATTAACCACACCAGTATTGTCTCACCAAATGCAACAGGCTTGGAGCTCTAGCCCACAAACTGACATCCAGCACCTGTACAGAACAATGTCTGCACGTTTGCATGCTTGTATTCAATAGCTTAGCAGTTACACTGGTTATTAACGTATCAGCATTTCACATTTGTAATGACTTATATTGCACTTAGATTAACCTGTTATTGTGCAATTTTAATCACTTAAATGCATTACTTTGACAAGTGTAAACTAAATCTTATGTCTGTTCTTGGTAGAACAACATTATAATAAATGAAAAGTACCAATTGGCTTTTGAACTACAGTATTACTTTTATTGTGTTAGCCAGTTTTCAGCTTACAAGGGCATCTTCAGACATTTACTGAGTACTGTCACCAAAGAAATGTCTGAGAATGGTCTTGTAAGCCGAAAACCGGTTAACACAATAAAAGTAATACTATAGAACAAAAGCAAACTGGTGCTTTTAATTTGTTAAATAAGTGTATTCATCAAATTTCATCATTCTGCATTAATTATTTTTTGGTGTTGCAATTGTTTTCCATATGTGTACCATGTCGTATTTCTTGCAATATCTTTATCTAATTGATGATGATGCATCCTGATATTTTGTCTGATCTCAGTGCTAAACTCTGAAATAGAGAGATGACTTCCATTTATGTTGATACAGAATTTGCTGGATATTGAAAAATTAGTAAATTGTGGATTGAATTTGTCAAATTGAATTTTGATTTATCTTCACTTTCCTGATGTAGACGAACAATCAGATTTATGATTTACATTTTATTGTATGATTTTTGACATTCTGCAAGGGTTTGCAGACATACCCAGACACACACACACAATGAGGAAATAAGCTGCTTATTTGTCCTAATCAGTGGACTGTATGAGTAACAGCAGCGGCAGTAAGTTTGCATGTTACTGCTCACCTAACAATACTGGCTCTAGTACTTACCTCTATGCCTTCTACATTTACTCCTGAATGTTACCTATAAGTACGTAGCTTTCTCCCTTTTCTTCCTAGTTCCTTTGACTATTTTCCTTTCTTCAACATTTGAAAATTGTTTGAATGGGTAACCTAGTTTTTTTAAATGATTATATTTTGACTGGGTTTCAGTAAAGGGTATTTTAATTTCTTCCTGCAGTTTGCAGTTTTCTTCTCTTCAGTAGATGGTACAGTGAGTATTTTCTGTGTCTCACCTAGCTCGATAAAGCTTTAAAAATTCACATAAGTCTTGTTAATGGTTACCGTTTGTCTTTTGCTACATAAATAAATTCATATACCGACTGTCAGTAGCTGGTGGCAGTGTTCAGAATCAATATTGTGAATAGTTTTCACTAATCAAAGCAACTGTTGCCCATCTTATAGCTGAGGATATACACTGTGTGATCAAAAGTATCCAGACACCTGGCTGAAAATGACTTAGAAGTTCGTGGTGCCCTCCATTCATAATGCTGGAATTCAGTATGGTGTTGGTGCACCCTTAATCTTGATGACAGCTTCCACTCTCACAGGCATACATTCAGTTAGGTGCTCAAATGTTTCTTGGGGAATGCCAGCCCATTCTCCACGGATTGCTGCACTGAGGAGAGGCATCGACTCAGTCAGTGAGACCTGGCACGAAGTCGGCATTCCAAAACATCCCAAAGGTGTTCTTTAGTACTCAGATCAGGACTCTGTGTAGACCAGTCCATTACAGGGATGTTATTGTCATGTGACCACTCCTCCACAGGCCGCCCATTATGAACAGATGGTCGATTGTGTTAAAAGATGCATTCGCCATCTCCGAATTGCTCTTCAGCAGTGGGAAGCAAGAATGTGCTTAAAACATCAGTGTAATCCTGTGCTGTGATAGCGCCATGCAAAACAACAAGGGCCACAAGGCCCCTCCTTGAAAAATATGACCACACCATAACACCAACGCCTCCGAATTTTACTATTGGTACTTCACACGCTGGCAGATGATGTTCACCGGGCATTCGCCATACCCACACCATGCCATCGGATCACAACATTGTATATCATGATTCATAAATCCACACAACATTTTTGCCACTGTTTAGTCGTCCAATGTTTACACTCTTTACACCAAGCGAGCTGTCGTTTGGCATTTAACGGCATGATGTGTGGCTCATGAGCAGCCGCTTGACCATGAAATCCAAGTTTTCTCACCTTCCGCGTAACTGTCATAGTACTTGCCATGGATCCTGATGAAAATTATAATTTCTGTGTGATGGTCTGGATAGATGTCTGCCCATTACACATTACGACCCTTTTCAACTGTCAGCAGTCTCTGTAAGTCAACAGATGAGGTCGGCCTGTACGCTTTTGTGCTGTATGTGTCCCTTCATGTTTCCACTTCACTGTCACATCAGAAACAGTGGACATAGGGTTGTTGAGGAGTGTACAGATGTATGACTCAACTGACACCCAATCATCTGACCACGTTCGAAGTCTGTGAGTTCCACAGAGCACCACACTCTGCTTTCACACAATGTCTAATGACTACTGAGGTCGCTGATATGAAGTACCTGGCAATAGGTGGCAGTACAATGCACCTAATATGAAAAATGTATGTTTTTGGGGATACTTTTGATCACATAGTGTACATCAGTCTTTTTTCTGTGATCTCTGCTTTATGTAGAAGCAGACTCATTGCTTTGCATTCTGTGACCATAAACTAGGATGACTATTAGACTTTTCTTGCAAAATTGAAGTAAAATCTCATCACTATAATCTGTGCCTTCCTTTCTTTGAGATAGCAGCTTATGTTTATACTCCCAGCTTAGTCTTCACATAACCACAACAAAGTCTTACTTTTCTGCTTCTTTCCCTTCTTGAAAGAACTTAAGTTAATTTTTAAACATGTCTGGGAAGTATGGCCATTCCAAGAGTGTGACAGAGTTGACTGCTCTTTGCAAACAGCTGGAAGCTGTTTCAGCCATTATCAACTGACTTCTTACAGCTGCTGCAAATTGCACCAGTGATGGAAGAGCAGGGTGGTCTTCCATCACAAAGGCACTTCGGAACTTGCCAGTTTTTTCCCCAGCTTGGTTCTCAGTGACCTCCATCAGGCAATCGGGCAGATAGCTGGTAATGTATGTAGGGATGCACCCAAATCTGGAGCTTTTTTGTGTTGTATGTGGCAAGTGACTGAAAAACTAACGTGATACATCTAACAAACAACCTTGAAGCATTGCCTCCTACTGATAATGAGACAGAATCAGTTAGGCTCGCCTCTACTGCTCATACAACTGTCTATCTTCTGTCATGGGCAGGTCATGCTCAGGGGGAAAAGATAGTGCTGATGGTAGGGGCCAGTTTCAGTGTTAGGTATGAGATGGTCCTTCTTAGGGAGGTAGTGTCGTGCAAGGGAATAAATTAAAAATGCATTTGGTGTTAGCTGTGATGAATTGTTCCCAAAATGGAAGGAGCAATTGAGAGCACAGGTTACAGGCAACTGATGGTGTTTGTCACCTAGGTTCTGAGACCATTGTCAACTCTTTTTCATAGTCTGATGGAAGTAGTGAAGACAGCTAGCTTTATTACTTGTGAGGTCTCTGCACAGTTGCTGATTTGCATTTTCATTCTGAGGACTCATGAAGGCTCTCTGGTATGTAGCCAATTGAAGTGTATTAACCAGATGCTTCTCCAGTTCTGCAATGAGATCTGCTGTAGATTACTAGATCTGTGCTACTCTGTGGAGCCTTGTAAAGCTGCCCTGGATATGTCAATTATACTTTGTATACTGAAAGTGGCGACTCAAGTTGCAGAGTATGTGTTGAATTCACATTGTTACAATAATAATTATTATTTACATGTCCCCTAGTAGGAAAATCAGCATCTTATTCTTCTGCAGCTCTACGGTCCTTTGTGGACTTTGCTTTGTCAATGATTTTTCCACCAGATGGTCCCAAATCTATGCTAGTGCATTCTAGTTCCCATATGCCATTCTCTGTAGGTCTTCTTCAACCCTATCTTTCAACATTGTTTTCTGGTGGCCATGCCCTCTTTGCCCTCTCAGATTTCCAATCACTATCGTCTTTAGTACATTTGTGTCACATGTCCACACCAGATGTGGTACCTACCACATTTGTGTAGAGTTAATTATTTTTCTTGTAGATGGCCATTTATATAAGGCTTAAAGCTATTGTTATACTGTCTTTTCTACCTTCCACCTTATATTATTCTATGTAGTAGTTTACTCTCAAAAACATCTAGAATTTTTTATCCGTTACTGTCAGTGACCAAGTTTCTGGGACACATGAGCACTGGTCTCATCAATTTTGTGTAGGTGAAGAGAAACCAGCCTCAGATATGTAGTTTATTTCAATTGCACAAATACCAAATCTAGAATGAGTGTGTTTCAAAATATTAGTTGTTATGTGCCACAGTATTCACAATAAAGTTCCAGAACTCGTGTGTCTCATAGAAAACAATTCCTTGTACATCATACTAGAAACTGAGAGTTGTTGAAACCCAAAGTTGAAAATAGGGAAATGTTCAAGAATATGTGGAATGTATATTGGAAAGATAGATTAGACACTGAAGGATGAGGAGTGTTTAAAATCACAAACAGAAACATTAGATCTAGTGAGGTATAAAGTGAATCCAGCTGTGAACTAAAATGGAAAGCAGTTAGGGGTCAGTGCTCAGAGATTAATAATCAGATTTTTTTACTGATCTGCAGATTCTGACACATCACAGTAGTTTAAAGATAGGCTAAACTGGATGGCACAAAAATATGCTGGGTGCATAGTCGTACTAGGTGATGACATTAACCTGTCAGTAATGACAGAGAAAAAACACACACGTCATCAGCAGTAAAGGCATTCTTGCAAAGTAATAATGATAACATTATCTGACAACTACCTTGAACAACTAGTCTGACAAACCACTTACAAAATAACATTTTAAGCCACTTAGTTACAAACAGAAGCAGTCTTTTCAAAAAATCACCAATGAGAAAGGGATTAGCAGTCATGGTGCTATTACAGGAACAATTGTCATAAAAGACAAAAGGTCATCAGAATGTTAGGAGAGTATTTATCTTTGGTCAGATTGAAGAATTAGTATAATTTTTTTCTTCTTCTTCTTTCATTTCACCCTCTTTGGCAAATGCTGGATCAATTATTTCTTTGCGCGTTGTTCTTTGCTTAGGGCCCAGTATTTCTTCATTCTTTCTCATCTTCTTTTCCTCTCTTCTTCCAAGATGAAGGGTTTGGACTTTTGTGTAGATTTGTCTTGAAGCCTTATGTTTTCATCTTTAGTAATTGATTTAGCTGTTTGATCAATAATTGAATTTTCTGAAATCTTTAATTTTACTAGGTCTTTCTCAGTTCCTTTAAAACACTCAGGTTTTGTTTTGCAGTTACGGAAAAAATCAAAGATTTGTTTAGTTAATCTGTTGGAATTCATCCTGAGAAGATGACCATAAAAATTTATCCTCTTTTTTCGCATTGTATCTGAAAGTTTTTCAATTTTCTTGTAGAGAGTTTCATTATTGTTGTGTATAATCTTATTGTTTTGAAATTTTGGTCCTATGATTTTTCTTAAAAGTTTTCTTTCCTTTAGCTCAAGTTTCTCCATTTGGCCTTTGAAATTCATGTTTAGTGTTTTGCTGCATACAGTGCTTCTGGCTTAATCACTGTCTTGTAATGTGTAATTTTGGACCACCATGAAAGGGATTTCTTGTTGCATGTATTTTTTGTTATTTGGAAGGCCAATTCAACTTTATTTTTTCTGGATTCCATTGCTTTGCTTTCCCCAGCATTCCAACTAATCCATTCTCCGGCATATTTGAATCCTTGTACTGTTACAATCTTTTGTTTTTTAACTTTGAGGTATTTATATGAGTTGCTTGTTTATTTTGTTCAAGGATTTGCTCCCATGCTTCTTCCATTGTTTCAGCAAACAGGGCCATATCATCTGCAAAAGCAATGCAATTTACTTTAAGGTTCTTCTTTTTGCAACCCAGTCTTATACCACTCTTAATATTTGTGTTCCATTCTTTGACTACTTTCTCAAGTGCACAATTGAACAGCAACCGTGAAAGGCCATCCCCCTG
This sequence comes from Schistocerca gregaria, assembly GCF_023897955.1. Taxonomy (NCBI): domain Eukaryota; kingdom Metazoa; phylum Arthropoda; class Insecta; order Orthoptera; family Acrididae; genus Schistocerca; species Schistocerca gregaria. The sequence goes on from NC_064926.1 coordinate 348,591,459, forward strand.
TCGCACACCCATTTTTATTTCAAATGGTTCCAATAATTCGCCCATAAATTTAGCTTTCGAAAATGTATTTGTTAAGATCACTTTTATGATATTAGTTGTTTTCTTATCCAAACCCATTTCTTCCAGGACTGCTAATAGAGATTCTCTATCAATTCAATCATATGCTTTTTTGAAATCAGTGGTTAGTATTTGTTCCGAACATGATTAGATTAGATTAGATTAATACTTGTTCCATAGAACGTGAATACGGCACTTTGTAATGATGTGGAACGTGTCAGGTTAACGAAAGATGTCTGTACAAGATATTACATTACACAAAATATTTCATGACACTAATGTTTAAGTTAGTTTTTTTTACCCCTCCCTTAATTTATATCTAAAAATTCAGCCAATGAGTAGAAGGAGTTGTCATCTAGAAATTCTTTTAATTTATTTTTAAATGTTGGTTGACTATCTGTCAGGCTTTTGATGCTGTTTGGTAGGTGACCAAAGACTTTTGTAGTAGCATAATTTACCCCTTTCTGTGCCAAAGTCAGATTTAACCCTGCATAGTGAAGATCATCCTTTCTCCTGGTGTTGTAGCTATGCACACTGCTATTACTTTTTGAACTAGGTTGGATTATTAACAACAAATTTCATAAGTGAATATATATACTGTGAGGATCCCTAGATACTTAAATAGATGTCTGCAGGATGACCGTGGGTGGGCTTCAGCAATTATTCTGATTACACGTTTTTGAACAATGAATATTTTTCTACTCAATGGTGCATTACCCCGGAATATGGTACCATATGAAAGCTGTGAATGAAAGTAGGCATAGTAAGCTAATTTACTGAGATTCTTATCACCAAAATTTGCAATAACCCTAATAGCATACGTAGTTGAACTCAGACGTTTCAGCAGACCATCAATGTGTTGCTTCCAGTTTAACCTCTCATCAACGGACACACCTAAAAATTTTGAAAATTCTACCTTAGCTACAGACTTCTGTTCAAAGTCTATATTTATTACTGGAGTTGTGCCATTTACTGTATGGAACTGTATATACTATGTTTTATCAAAATTTAAAGAGAGTCTGTTTGCTGTGAACCACTTAATAATTTTGTGAAAAACATCATTTACAATTACATCACTTACTTCTTGGTTTTTGGATGTTATTACTATACTTGTATCATCAGCAAAAAGAACTAACTTTGCATCTTCATCAATATGGAATGGTAAGTCATTAACGTATATAAAGAACAGTAAAGTACCTAAGACCGAACCCTGTGGGACCCCGTAATTGATAGCCCTCCAGTTTGAGGAATCAGCTGTTGTTTTAACATTACATGAACCACTTATTTCAACTTTCTGCATTCTTCCAGTTAAGTATGAATTAAACCATTTGTGCACTGCCCCCCTCAAACCATAATGATTTAGCTTATCTAAAAGAATTCCATGATTTACACAATCAAAGGCCTTTGAGAAAGGTTATTCAGAGCATTTAATATTTGATCAGTGAAAGCGTATATAGCATTTTCTGTTGAAAAGCCTTTCTGAAGACCAAACTGACATTTTGTTAGTACTTTATTTTTAAAAATATGGGAGGCTACTCTTGAATACATTACTTTCTCAAAAATGTTTGATAGACCTGTCAGAAGAGAGATTGGGCGATAGTTGTTGACATCCGACGTATCCCCCTTTTTATGCAATTGTTTTACAATGTCATATTTCAGTCTATCAGGGAAAACACCCTGTTCCAAGGAGCTATTACATACATGGCTGAGAATCCTATGATCTACCCTTTTGTAAAACCTCCCTGTATTCCTCGATTTGTGGGTCCAATTGCAGCTCTGCCCTATTCAAGACGACTTTAGAAAGCATCTTGTATGTTATATCCATCAGCGATATTCCTCTTTAAGTGTTGGGGTCTGTTTTCAAACCTTTCTTGTGGATGGGGTGGATGAAAGCTTTTATCCAGTCTCTGGGGATCTCTTCTATCCAGATTTTATCGAAAACACACTGAAGGGATGTAATTGTACTTTTGTCAGATTTTTTCCATAGTTCGGCCACTACTTGGTTTTCTCCAGATGCTTTGTTGTTTTTAAGTTCTGAAATGCGTTCACAATTCAAGAGTTTCTCAAAGTAGCATTCTAGTATTTTGCCATTTTCCATTTTATTGTGAGCGATGGTCCCATTTACATCTCGTAATTGGAAGGTGGGTGCTTTGTTCCTTGATAACCTTTGTTTGAAAGCTCTGTAAAAGCTTCTTGTGTTGTTTTTAGTAAATTCTTCATCAATTTAGAAGAGAGTTTAGTTTTCATGTGTCTTCTTAATCCTTTTTATATTTTTATCTATCTGTAATGAAATTCCATCTGCTTTCTTCTGTTTTCTGTGATTGCCAGTTTTGCCCTGCCTGTTTTCTCGTTTCAATGAGGGCATCACATTCCAGTCACCACCAGGCATATTTTTTACTTATTATGTAAGGTGCTATCCATTCAACTGTAGTAATGAGGTTTTCTTTGATATCGGCCCAGTTTGTGTCTGAATGGTTTCTGTTCCTTTTTTGAATTAATCTGATTTTAATATCTGTTCCATGCTGTACTTCCGACCCTTAGTTTGTTTCATGCTGCGTTTCCTGTTTGGGATAGCTTTGAACTTGATTTTAGAAAGGTAGTGGTCTGAATCCAAGTTTGCACACCCGAGTACCCTAACATTCATGATTTATTTGCGAGTAATCTTCTTGCTTGCCACATGATCAAGTTGAAATTCCCGAAGGCTAGGATTTGGGGATATCCATCACTTTTCCCTTCATGGTAGTTTCTCGAAAGCTGTGGATTTAAGAATTAAATTGTGTGCTTTGCAAAGTTCTATTAGCTTCACGTCATCTCTGTTTGTTCTTTTGTATGCAGGATAGTCTCCAACTATTTTCTTTTTTCTTTACCAATCTTTACATTTAAGTCTCCAAGAAGAATGATGATGTTTTTATCTGGAATTTTCTGAATAATGTCATCTAGATGATTCCAAAAGGCCTCCACTTTTTCTTTGTTTTTATTGTTATCCTCATTTATAGAGACATGTGCAATGATAATTGTTTAGATTTTGTTCGTGCTTGTGAATGTAAAACTTGAGAGTCAACTATTGAGTTCAAGATTTGTTTGTTGACTATAAAGGCTGTGCAAGATGTGGTAAATTTTCATTACTCTCGATTCTTCTTTTCCTTTGTATACCGTAAAACCTTTGGAATTGAAGGTATCTCTATCCATGTATCTGTTTCTTGAATCGCTGTTATGAGTATGTTGTGGTTCTTTAGTGTATCTGTTAGATGTTTTAGTTTTCCAGTTTTCAACTATGAGTTTGCATTGAAAGTTGCTATGTTGAAATTTGTATGAGATTTCAAGACACTCTGACTTGTCTTTGTGCAATGTTGCAGACTCCCAAGAATGCGAATGTCTGCTGACATCCTGGAGTACGGTGGATCGTCCACCTTGGATAAAATAGTTTACATCACACATTCCGTGATTGATGAAAGTTATTTTGGGTGTGGCCCAAGTGCCACAAAAAATACAACCAAGATTGTGAGTCCTGGAGGTAGTTCTTCCACTCTCTCCACTGTTGGGAATCTGAACTTCCGCTTCCGCCTTCGAGATCATTGACCAGGTTTCACCTAGTAACCCTAGGCAGCAGCCCTAACAGGGTGCTACCATCCGGAGCCAGATGAACCCAAGTTTTTTAACAAGGTGTTACTCCTCCCCCCCTCCTCCTTCCTCATCACTTACGAAATGAGGCCCTGGACTGCGAATAGCAGTGGTTTTATTTAGGATGAACTTAGAAAATTTAGTTTGGGTCTGGCAAACACAGGACAATTGTGATTAATTTTTTTATTATGTATTCAAGCCACAGGTCACACAAATGGTATCATTAGCAGTTTGAGTTTATTACCAAGTTGTCATCATAATATATGTCTGCTTGTGTCTGTGTATGTGCGGATGGATATGTGTGTTTGTGTGTGTGTGCGAGTGTACACCTGTCCTTTTTTTCCCCTAAGGGAAGTCTTTCCGCTCCCGGGATTGGAATGACTCCTTACCCTCTCCCTTAAAACCCACATCCTTTCATTTTTCCCTCTCCTTCCCTCTTTCCTGACGAAGCAACTGCCAGTTGCTAAAGCTCGTAATTCTGTGTGTGTGTGTGTTTGTGTGTTTTGTTCATGTGCCTGTCTGCCGGCGCTTTCCCGCTTGGTAAGTCTTGGAATCTTTGTTTTTAATATATATGTGTCCCTTTCTCCCCCTAAGGTAAGTCTTTCCGCTCCCAGGACTGGAATGACTCCTTACCCTCTCCCTTAAAACCCACATCCTTTCATCTTTCCCTCTCCTTCCCTCTTTCCTGATGAAGCAACCGTGGGTTGCAAAAGCTTGAAATTTGTGTGTCCGTTTGTGTTTGTTATTGTCTCTATCAACATACCAACCCTTTCGTTTGGAAGATGCTGTAACTTACCAAACGAGAAGGTCTTGGTATGTTGATAGAGACAATAAGAAACATTCAAACACACACACAAATTTCAAGCTATCGCAACCCAAGGTTGCTTCATCAGGAAATATATATTTTTCCCACATGGAAAGTTTCCTTCTATTATATGCTGTGATCTCATGAATTGTCTGTAGTTTAGTGATGCTCATAGCTGCTCTGTTTAATAATAACAACTGCTGCTTCATAGCTTTCAGTGCCATTTCTTATATGAAGGGGTTGTCAATCATTTAAGGTAGATATCTATGTCTTCATTTATATACTACACAGTCCCGTGCACAGTGCGTGATGTAGGTTACTTGTGGTGGCAGTATAACTATCTAAATACTGTTTCTCTTGGATGAATAAAGAAGCCTTTCATCCATAGTTTCCCACTTAAGTTCCCTGAGCATCTGTTATATCTATATCAACCAGTTATTATTGTAGCAGAATGTCCCTGACTTTTTCCAATATCTACTGTCGTGCCTGCCTGATAAGTACATCAAACGCTGGAACGTTAATAGAGGAGTGTTGCTCTAGCAGCTTGAAATTTGTATCATTTCCTTTAACAATACACCAAACTTTCCCAGAACCCTTCCAACAAACGTAAGCACTTTATTCACGAAGATTAGTGAAGAAACTAGGTCACGCACCCAAAGCCAACCACTGACTATATGAATAGCCACTGCTCTACAGTTACCTTTGAGTTACAGAATGAATGGTCTACTGCATAATCATGTTAGGATATGCTGGGGAGCCTTCTAAAGTCTGCAAGATTTAAAAAGTAAAGTAAATAGCCTTATCGAGTAAATGTGTGAGAGCAATATTTATCCACTGTCATCTTTTCTCTTTATCCTGTTATTCATGTTTTACTGCTAATTGTTGTCATTAAGGAATTGTTTCAAGAAAACTGTGTTTTTTAGGTACTAATCATACATTATTTTGTCGCAGAAAGTGAAGAATCTCAGCAATATGAGCGTAAAACGAGTTTGCTGTGGCACACAGTTTACAGTATTTCTCACAGATGAAGGTAGCCTTTACACATGTGGTATGGAACGCTACATAGCTCAACCTGAATCCCATATTCGTGGCCACTGCCAACCACAACGTGTAAGTACCAAGTTTATATATCAGCACAGCATCCTTTGCATGGTATTGTCATAATAGTTCTATCTTACCAGAGGTTTTTACTACCTATCCTTTTTATAACATAATTTTTGTTTAAATCACATTTGCATTACTTTGTATATATGCTGCATTTTGCTTTCGTTGTAGCTATTGACCCGCTGTACATTTCTCTCCCACTGTTTTCTCCACTCACCCATATCACCCTTATGACTTTTTTTCTGCAGCCCAGAATTCATTATAAGATTTCAGTGTTATGTTAGCCTTATTTTGGCCTCCCACTCCAGTATGTAGATGCAGTTTATCTATATGGGTGCTGTTCATAGTTATGATGTGTTGTGAAAAAATGTATATTAATGAACATATGACAATGATGTGAAATGTTGACAAAATCATGAAAAACAATTATAACAAAAGGCTGGAATGTTAATTTGTCAAAAAAAAATCTTGTAATCATATGCTCGTTACTGCTCATTCCTGTGTTTTAATCACATGTTACAGGTTTTGGCTCTCCAGAATCACTCTGTGGAAGATGTTGCAGTAGGTGCAGAGCATGTTCTTGCTTTGACATCAGATGGTGGTGTTTGGGGATGGGGTAACAATAGTGACGGGCAACTCGGTCTTGGACATTTGCTCGTAGTCCGAGAACCCCAAATCATACCATCCCTTAGTGGAAAGGGAATAAAGCAGGTAAACCATAAGACATGTATTGACAGTTTTCAAAGAAACTTTTGCGTGATATGTGTGCATCCAAGTTTAGTGTGACAAGAATGACACTTAAGCACAATTGCCAAACAAACAAATGATATGAAAAACAAAACAAAAGAAAATCTTAAGAGCTGATGAAATGATTGCTGTATCCATATTTTTTTGGAATATGAGATGGGTAACTTGACAAGGTGTGTTGGACTTAATATGAATCCAAAGACTGTCATAATCTCAACTGGTTCCAATGTGTTTATGAGGTGTTCACTTTTTGGCACCATGATTAACCTTGTCTGTGAAATTTATGAGACCAAAATAAATTTTCATATAAAAATGTCTTTGAGACCTTTGTTGAGCATGGTTTCATTACCATAAATGTGCATCTCAGTAATGACCCACTCCACACTTGATCGCATGTTAATCCCATCACAAAAAATACTTACACTTTTACCGTATGTCTTTTCCTGGTGAAATGCTATCTGCGTTATGGTCTTGAAAATGTATTTCTTATGGAGTAAATTATGTACATCTGCTCACCAAGTGACAGTAGAACACACACATAAAAGAAGGATGTAATCAGGCAAGCTTTTGGAGCCCGCAGTTCCTTCTTCAGGCAGAAGGGTTGAAGGGGAAGGAATAGAGGTGAAGGAAAATGTCTGGAAAGGTGTAGGAAAAGGGGTAGATTTCGGGAAGGTCACCCAGAACCACAGATCAAGGGATACTTACTGCTAGGGATGAGAAGAAAAGACTGAGTGTTTTCAAATCTCATCCAATGCATATGGTATGTCTCCCCTGACCTGTGGTTCTGAGTGACTTTCCCGAAATCTACCCCTTTTTCTGAACCTCTCCAGTGCTTTTCCTTCACCACTCTTCCTTTCCCTACAACCCTTCTCCGTGAAGAAGGAATCACTGTCTCCAAAAGCTTGCATAATTACAACATTCTTTTGTGTGTGTGTTCTGCTGCCACTTAGTACATAGATTTTTCAACTATCTAATTAAATTATTTTGTCAAAAATTGATTGTTTTCATTGTTAAATTATATGCATTGGTATACAGCCAGTCCCAAAACTGAATAATACATTAAAACCACCAAGGGAATATTATTTCCTTTACACAGTAGTATACAGTAGTTGAATACTTGAACCAATATCTTCACTGGGTTTATGATTTTCTTAAATCATGTTATACTAGGCTAGTGCTATCACTATGCCAGTTTCTCCTAATCTTTCCAGGTGTTATCTACTTCTTTTTCACTCTCACTAACTCTAAGAGACTCTTCCTACATCCCCTCCTCACTTGTAGACACTATCAATTGTTTTCAGTTTCTCTTGTTGTCAATATTTCATTTTATTTTTATCCTTTCTCTCCACTAATAGTTTCTTCTTTACTTTTCTTTTATTCTCTCTTCATGGGTCTCATTTGCTCTTCTTTTTCTCTAGTATCCCTTTTCACTCGTCAGCTGACTGCCCTCTCTTGTCACTTCAAATATTTCCAGATTTTCAGACCTATGTTGCTGCTGGTTCATTGTTGACTTTCATTGCTGTGATTACCTTGACTTTGAGGTTTGTGTAACTTTACTAGCTAATCATTGCAAAGTTGCGTTTCCTCCAAGAATTTTATTTCTTTTTGCCTCAGTCCTGCAAACACCAAGCTTTTGACCACTTCTAATTTTTTCTTCATTTGATGGAGTTGCCAATTAGCTGTCACCGAGTTGTCCTTGAGTGTACTGGCTGTTCTTGGGCGCTGTTTCCATATTCAGTAAAACATTTGTGATACGTTTTTGGTGTACAAATGTACAAAATTAGTACCTTAAAAGAGTACTGAAAGCATCAAATTTACTAAAATCTGTGTTACAGTTCCATTACAGTTATCATATTATTGTTCCATATTTCATCCTTTTGCTGTTAATTACTGTCTTAATGTTTGACTCCCTTAGTAAATAATAAAATTTGAATTTTGCAACAAATATTACAACCTACATATAAGATATTACTTTGATAGATTGCTTTTTCCAAGTGTTATGACACTGCATTGCAGTATTACTGGCCCATATTTTTGTTCTTTCTCTTCTTCCAGATTTCAACTGGACGTGCGCATAGTGCAGCTTGGACATCTCCTCCTGTGCCAAGGAGGACACCAGGCACAACTATTCCGCTACAGTTTGGGTTACCAGCTCTAGTACCAGCACAATATGGTCATCTTCAGGGTATATCAATAAAGGCACTGCAGAGCCGACTAAAGCTTTTGTATCGCTTTTCAGACATGTTGTATTCTTGCTGGCGACTGTTGCCTCTGTGCCCTCAGGTACTCTTGAGTTCATCAATTGTATTTACATAAATTTATTGAACGTAAACTAAATGTTCTTGTCTCAACTGAAATAAAATAAGGTAAATGAAATATTTCTTGGAAACAGATAACATTCATCTTCTGTACTTATAACATATGTTGCTCTTATAGTGTCTGTTTAAAATATCAGGGGATTAACCTTATCAGAAGACATTCACCTGAGAGAAGTGTAAAAATACTGGGAGACAGAACAAATAGCCAATACTTTACTTCAGAAATGAAGTTGCAGAACTACCAATACACATCTCTAAAATTAAAAATTAGAAAAGTCTAAAACATCTTTCAGAACTTTTGCTTTCTCAGGATTGAAAGAGTGGCAGGTTTTGAAAGGTTAGAAAGGACAGTGGTTGTATGGACAAGGTTCTGGGGTATGAGTGATCTGCTCCACCTTTCCATACAGCTCTGATGAAGGATCTAATAATTCTAAAAGCTAGGTTTAAATATCTCGGATGGCATTTTTGGTATCTGACCTGTTGGAGGTAAGTTGTGACCAGAAAATTAACTTCATACATTATGTGATCAAAAGAATCTGAACACCTGTTAAAGTGCGTATTAATAGGGGGTGCATATTAATAGAGGGTGTTTTAACCCTTCACTTTTTTGATGGCTTGAACTCTGCTGGTGACATTTTCAGTAAGGCATCTGAATGCCTTTGGAGAAAGGCAGCCCATGCTCCTTCAAGAACGGAAACCAGAGGTGATGGTGATGTAGGCCACTGAAGCCTGGAGGAAAGTCATTGTCCTGACTCATCCTAAAAGTGTTTCATTGAGTACAGGCTATGACATTGAGCAAGGCAGTCAATTTCAGGAATGTTATTGCCTCACAGGTGCTACTTTATCACAAAGTACATTGTTTTGCTGCTATAGTATCCTCTCTGAACTGTTCCTTTACCATGTGCAGCAGACATAAGTGCATTTAACGTTTTCTTAAGTGCAATGAAGGGACCACAGAAACGCAATGAAAGGCCCACACCCTAACCATGATGAAAGCCCCATATTCGAGCACCACCTCATCTGTGATTCACTGTTGGCGCTGTACGTGATGACAGGTAATGTTCTCCAGGCATTCATCAACCAAACCCTTCCACTGGGTTACCACAGGGTATAGTGAGTCATCACTCATTTCCATTCATCCACTGTCCAGTGGTGTCGTTCTTTACACCATGTAAAACATCACGTAGCATTGACTACAAAACTGTATGACTGCTCTACTACTGAACCCCATTCTTTTCAACAGCCTACACACAGTAAATGTGTTAGCTGGATTGCTGGTTGCACTTTTAAGCTGATGATTGATTTATTTCACTGATTCATGCAATTTTTTTACAACAAGCCTCCGCAATACTCAGCCATCCCTGTCCATCAGTACATGGGGTCTGCTTAGTCTTGGTATAGTTGTGGCTGTCGTTTGTATTTCCACTTCATGATCACATCACTGACAGAAGTGCAGCTTTAGAGGAGTTTAAATATCCCAGATCTGTTTGTTATATCAGGTGATGTCCAATGACACGTCTGAATTCAAAGTCACTGAACTCTCCTGACTGACCCACTCTGCTGTTACTGCTTTTCTACTGACAACACAAAACTCCCGTTCTCCTTTTATATTGGTGTTATACTAGGTGCCCCCAGGCCCTATCCAAAGTAATAGTTTTAAATTATCATTATTTAAAATTTTCAGAGAGTTGCCTGTTTTGGCTGTCACCTTTGGGCTGATGTAACAACAATTGACTGAATAGACCCAAGTCGTCGTCAGCAAAGCCACCTTTCCAATAAAATCATGTCACAAGATCATGTGAATAGTGAGACTAGAGGCTCTTGGAGCCAAGACTGTAAAAAACTCTCTCTCCTGTCCTGAGCCACTGCTTAGAGCAGTCACTATATGGCCCTAGTTTCTTCGTCTTTGTGTTTTTCTTGTCCTTTGAGAGGGTCTGGGGTACTGGACTTTTCCTCTCTTGTCCTCCTGACAGTCCTCGCCATGTAGTCCCCTTGAGCAAAGAAACCAATATGGTTTCTTTTTCTAAACCTGGGCACCTTATTTTAAATGCATCCCACCTCACTTTCCAATCCTGACTACACCTACAACAGTGTGTACAGTGTGTCCACCTCGAGTGACATTTTCCATCAAGTATTGTGTGTTACATGTACTACTTACATAAACTAGTATTAGTCCACACATTTTTTTATACTCAAAACTTATCTACAGTTATAATAGCATGTCAGCAAAGGGCAAAATGTCTTTTTTGACTTTCATCAAGCATGTAGATGTAGAAAAAGGGATGTTTTGATAGAAGAGCAGATCACACATAATAGTTACTACAATAACAATATATGTGAATTTTTCTAGATCTACATTTATAGTCCTCAAGCCACCCAACGGTGTGTGGCGGAGGGCACTATACATGCCACTGTCATTACCTCCCTTTTCTGTTCAAGTCATGTATGGTTCGTGGGAAGAATGACTGTCTGAAAGCCTCCGTGTGTGCTTGAATCTCTCTAATTTTACATTCGTAATCTCCTCGGGAGGTATAAGTAGGGGGAAGCAATATATTAGATACCTCATCCAGAAACGCACCCTCTCGAAACCTGGTGAGCAAGCTACACCGCGATGCAGAGCGCCTCTCTTGCAGAGTCTGGCACTTGAGTTTGCTAAACATCTCTGTAACGCTATCACGGTTACCAAATAACTCTGTGACGAAACGCCCCGTTTTTCTTTGTATCTTCTCTATCTCCTTCGTCAACCCGATGTGGTACGGATCCCACACTGATGAGCAATACTCAAGTATAGGTCGAACAAGTGTTTTGTAAGCCACCTCCTTTGTTGATGGACTACATTTTCTAAGGACTCTCCCAATGAATCTCAACCTGGTACTCGCCTTACCAACAATTAATTTTATATGATCATTCCACTTCAAATCGTTCCGTACGCATACTCCCAGATATTTTACAGAAGTAACTGCTACCAGTGTTTGTTCCACTATTATATAATCATACAATAAAGGATCCTTCTTTCTATGTATTCGCAATACATTACATTTGTCTACGTTAAGGGTCAGTTGCCAATCCCTGCACCAATTGCCTATCTGCTGCAGATCTTCCTGCATTTCGCTACAATTTTCTAATGCTGCAACTTCTCTGTATACTACAGCATCATCTGCGAATAGTCGCATGGAACTTCCGACACTATCTACTAGGTCATTTATATATATTGTGAAAAGCAATGGTCCCATAACACTCCCCTGTGGCACGCCAGAGGTTACTTTAACGTCTGTAGACGTCTCTCCATTGATAACAACATGCTGTGTTCTGTTTGCTAAAAACTCTTCAATCCAGCCACACACTGGTCTGATATTCTGTAGGCTCTTACTTTGTTTATCAGGCGACAGTGCGGAACTATATCGAACACCTTCCGGTAGTCAAGGAAAATAGCATCTACCTGGGAGCCTGTATCTAATATTTTCTGGGTCTCATGAACAAATAAAGCGAGTTGGGTCTCACACGATCGCTGTTTCTGGAATCCATGTTGATTATTCCTACAGAGTAGATTCTGGGTTTCCAAAAAGGACATGATACTCGAGCAAAAAACATGTTCTAAAATTCTACAACAGATCGACCTCAGAGATATAGGTCTATAGTTTTGCGCATCTGCTCAACGACCCTTCTTGAAGACTGGGACTACCTGTGCTCTTTTCCAATCATTTGAAACCTTCTGTTCCTCTAGAGACTTGCGGTACATGGCTGTTAGAAGGGGGGCAAGTTCTTTCATGTACTCTGTGTAGAATCAAATTGGTATCCCGTCAGGTCCAGTGGACTTTCCTCTGTTGAGTGATTCCAGTTGCTATTCTATTCCTTGGACACTTATTTCGATGTCAGCCATTCTTTCGTTTGTGCGAGGATTTGGAGAAGGATCATGTTATTTAATTGATCATGTTATGTATTCACAGTATTTACTATGATGTGGAACAAATCAACAAGTTTGTGAAGATAATTCATTTTTTCAGTGAATGTATGACTGCATACCGACAAGTTATTTAAGGGATATGGTTTTAAAATTTTAGGTTATACTTAATTTAGGTGTATAACAATGAAAATAATTTTTGACAATATAATTTAATTGTATAGATAAAAAATCTGCTCAGCAACTGGTGGCAGGAGAACATACATATAAAAAAAGGTTTTACATATGCAAGCTTTTGGAGTCGGTGCTTCCTTCTTCAGGCAGAAGGACTGAAAAGGAAGGAACAGGACTGAAGGCAAAGGACTGAAGAGATTTAGGAAAAGGGGTAGAGTTCAGAAAAGTCATCCAGAATCCTAGGTCACAGGAGGCATACCAGACGATATGAGAAGTCTTTCCTTTCCATCCTGTGTGCTAAGTCTCCCCTGACTTCGGCTTCTGGGTGACTTTTCCAAACTCACCCCTTTTCCTAAACCTCTCCAGTGTGTTTTTCTTCACCCCTTCACCAAGAGAGAGATGTGTAGTGCCTCGAAAAGTGACCCAGAATGCCACGCCAGGGAAGACATATCAGATAGGATAAGTCTTTCCTTCTCATCCTGTTCAGCAAGTCTCACTTGACCTGGGGTTCTGGGTGACTTATCTGAACTCTACCCATTTTCTGAAATCTCTCCAGTCCTTTTCCTTCTCCCCTCTTCCTTCTGCTTCAGCCCTTCTTCCAGAAGAAGGAGCCACTGACTCCAAAAGCTTGCATACATAAAACTTTTTTTTACATATATGTGTTCTACTGTCACCAATGGGTGAGTAGACTTTTTATCTATCCATGTACATTAATTTATATCTAAAGCGAGTAGTTTAATTTTATCAATAGGGAGAACTTACTGTCCTTGTAACAGTTACTTCTCTAACACACTTCTTATACCACACATTGTAATGCTCCACCACATTACCACAGCAGACAGCTAGAGAAGCCAAAACAAAATGGCACAGAACTTATATTTTTCAGTTAATGAAAAGGGGTATTCGAGATTCAAATGACCAAATATTGAGACCTGGTATTTTCTACAACTTGTCAAAAGCATTTGATGGTGCAGGTCATCATATACTTCTAGAGAAGCTCAGATATTACCATATAAAATATCTTGCTGGTAAGTAGTTTTCATGCTAACTAAAAGGATGCAGAATGCTGCATTAAGAAACTCAGGGAGTGTACACAGTGGGACAGCATCATCAGAGTTGGAAATAATCACTTCAGTTGTACCACAAGGGTTTTCAGTGTGCCCTTTCTTGTTCTTGTTATATATAAATCACCTTTGACCAAATATTTTAGAAGCAGAAATATTTCTATGTGCTGACACCGCAAGAGTTATAATCAAGCCTAATAGAATAACTTCAGTAATTGAAAGTGTAGATAATATTTTCTTGAAAATTAATGACTGATTCTCTGCAAGTGGACTGGCACAGACTTTTTTTTAAAGGTACATGTTTAGAAATAAGCTTGAGGGTAAATCAATACATGAAATATTCTAAATTTCAAGTGTTTGTACTGATGATAACTGGGGAAGCTTGTTGCCATTGTTTTTGCTGATAGAGTGCACTGTAATTGTAATGGAAATATCACAGTTATGATCCATGGAACAAGCAAATAACTAACAATGATAAAATTGAGTATAATACAGTAATTTGTTTTTGGCCAATTCAGATGACTTAAGATTATGTTGAACATGTTGTACAGCATGACTCAAGGGATCTTAGAGCCAGCTCTATACTACATGGGTTATTTTGATCCTCCCATTTGATATTAGTTCCCCTGAACTCCAGAGGTAGGAAATTGGTCTCCGGCACATCTTTGCATTCTGATATCCTCCTGGATTTTAATCACCTTAATACAGTCCTCCATTTCTTCATCACCACCATTTTATTTTATTTTATATATATTGCTTGTTTATTTTATTTCCCTATTTCCTTTTTTTTTTATTGTCTTCATTCCTGACCCCCTCCCCCCCTCCCCCCCCACTAACAAAAAGGAAAAAGAAAAGAAAAACAACTCTTCATCACCTGCCTGTGCTTTTAATCTGTACCTCTATCCTATACCTAGGAGTACATCTTCATGTCTTCATTCCATCAGTAATATATTGTACACATTAGTAAGGGAATTCTTGCACTTTAGGGTCTTTGATTTCTATCCAAATGTCCTCTCATTTTCCCGATTTGTGATTCTTCCTTTCGTCTTGATATTACTCCATTATTTTCACACTAAGCTTCAATATTATCATAGCAAATCATAGTGTTTTTTTGCCCTTGCTGGCTGGAAGGAACCTACTTTTTGTTAACATTAAGAGTCTATTCGAACATAATGTAACACTTTCACATTTAGTCTCTCCTTCTGTGCTTTTCTTGAAGTGACTCTGGAAATCACCCAAGATTTGCCTAATAGACCTCTATGCCTTTTCTTTTCATGGAAGGCATCTGAATATGAGGGCATCCAAATATCTTTGGTATCAACTGGAAATTGAAGGTTAAAAAATTCGGATAATGATCCACTTGTAAATGTTCAAAAGAACCACCACAGCTGTGTTGAGGTACATTTATTATATCGTGAACAGTTTTGTTCTGTGATCATCATCAGGTGACACTGCAGTAGTCCTCATAACGAATCCTCACAGAGTTGTATCAATACTGTTATAATGAAACTTTTGCTCCTTGAGCCAGTGTAGATGAAAAACTATTTACTGTATGGGTACCCAACATTAGAGGAATGATGTTTAGAGTATATGTTTGAGGCTTTGCATTGTTGGTAGTGTTAGTGTCATGACTTGCCGTTAGGCTCCAGTACTGGAATGGCAACTTAGGGTAGAAACACAAGCAACAGTGAGCATTATAGTTGCAGCCAGTCAACATGGTCTAGACAAGATGAGCAGACCTATACTCACAAATCTGTTTTATCAAAGTAACAGCAATAGTGCTGCTGCTCTTTGAGAGTGTAGAGGCATTAGAGGAACACAGAGAGGTCCTCCTTCCACATTGGGGTTGAAGAGCATGATTCAGAAGTTTGAATTAACTGACAATTTGGGAATTGCTCCCGAGAGAGGCTGATGGCCAGTTATGTCACAAATTGGCAAAGAAGTTCTGTTTCCTTGGCTGGGAGTGCTGTATGCAATGTGTGATCTTCAAGCAGTGCTGCGTCACGACAGCTGAACGTTCCATAGTGCATCATTTGAAAAGTGCTGCGGACAATAAGTTGTGAATCGGTATCCGTACAAAATACCAGGCTGCTGTGGATGCAGATGGTCATCACACTTCGCAGCATTTGTAAACCAAAATGTAAACATGGCATGCAATTAACAGATGTTAGCCTCTCATGTGGATATTAAAATGTGTTTCTTTTTATGGTATATTCATTATTTCACTTCTGCATGTCCTTACAAGTGTTTCTACAAAGTTTCGTGTCCTATAATCATTCCTTTTGCATGAGGGCCCTCTTTAAGTACAAAAGTTGAATTATAGCCACCCTGTATAATATGTTGATTAATAAAAAATATACTCACCAAGTGGTGGCAGGAGAAAATACATGTAGAAGTTAAGGAAATGTCCAAACTTCTGGAGCCAGTGATTGCTTCCTCTGGCAGATGGCTCAAAGGGGAGGAAGAGGAATGAAGGAAAAGGACTGGCAAGGATTAGGAAAAGGGGAGAGTTACAAAAACATCTGCCAGAACTCCAGGTCAGGGGAGACTTACCAGATGAAATTTGAAAACTTGAGAGCTTGAAGGTGGAAGATAGGGTAATAAGCAAGACAATGATTACTGATAAAACACCGTGCAATATTTAATAAGAACAGAAAGTTAACTGCATTATATGTGATAGGCAGGTACGGGGAAAAGTTAGACAGTTAAAAAATAAAGAAAACTAAAAGGTAGTGAAGAAAAGGAATAGTTACTGGAAAGAAATGCTGAAACTGAATAAAGTAACGTAAATTATGGTCAGGTGGGTGGTGAATACCACGGACATGTTGAAACGTGTGGTGAAACAGGCACTCAGGTCACAACTGTTATGTTGTAGAGCATGCTCTGCAACAGAATATTGTGTGTTACTAGAATACATCCTCTGCCTATGCCCATTGGTCCTAAATCACAATTTGGTGTAGTCATACCAATGTAAAAGATGGTGCAGCATTTACATAACAGTTGGTACATGACTTGGACATTTCACAGTTGCCTCCCCCTTTAGTAGTACATCTTTTGCCAGGTACAGGGCTGGAATAGTTGGTGGTAAGAGGGTCCATGGGACAAACCGTACAGCAGGGATGGTCCCCAGGAATGAGGCATAGGTTAGTGTTGGAAGTCATAGCCTTGTCAAAGTAACTGATTAATACAGTCAAGACCAAGACAGTACTGAGTGGCAAGAGGTGTACTCCTAAGTTGTTTTCTGGAGGGATAAGCAGTACAATGGTTGGATGTGATGGCCTGGGAAATCTGCTTTTGAACTAGGCTAGTGGGGTAATTATGTTGTGAAGGCTGAGGTGATAATGGTAGTATATTGCTCCAAAGAGTCTGCATCTGAACAAACATGTTTGCCTTGAATAGCAATGCTGTATGGAAGGGAATGTTTGACAAGGAAAGGATGGCAATTATCAGAATCTTATTACTGTTGACTGATAGGTGTTTTAATGTGAGAAAGAAATATTAGCTGAATCTCAGTGAGGATGAGTCCAATGTCAAGGAAAGTGGCATGGGATTTAGAATAGGACCATGTAAAATTTAATTTGGAGGATGTATTTAGAGATTCCAAAAATTCTAACAGGTCAGCCTCATCATGTGTCCATATGGCACAGACATCATCAATGTATGTAAAGCAGACCAGGAGCTGAAGGTTACTGGATAACAGGAAATCCTTCTCCAAACAACCCATGACATAAGAAGGAGCCATACTGGTGCCCATGGCCATGCCCCTGATCTGTTTGTATCTCGACCCTACAAAGGTAAAGTGGTCATTTGTAAGTACAAACTTGATTAAAGTGAGCAGGAAGAACGTCATTGCTTTGGAATCAGGTGGGTGCTGGTTGAGTAATGTTCAGTAGTAGACAGACCATTTACATTGGGAATATCAAATGTCCCCTTCCATAAAGCCTTGGCGTTTGAGACAAACATTTTGTTCAGATGCAGACTCTTTACAGCAATACGCCACCATTCTCATCTCAGCCTTCATTGGATGTATTACTCCACCAGCATAGTTCAAAAGCAGATTTCCCAAACCATTACATCCAATCCTTGCATTGCTTATGCCTCCAAAAAAACTTAAGAGTATGCCTTTTGTCACTCAGTATTATTCTGGTCTTGAATGTATTAATTAGTTTCTTTGATAAGGCTACGACTTCCTAAAATTATGCCCTGAAATGAGGTCCATTCTGTATGATATTTTGCCCATCACACTTAGACTGGCTTCTCATGCCCCCCCCCCCCCCCCCCCCCCAAACTTCAACTCCATAATATTCTGGTCACGTGTGTATAGAACTGGAGGGGATGCATGGAAGGGGATAGGTTGGTGGAGAAGCATCTAGCAAAGGCTGAGGCAGAGATTGGAAGAACAAAGGATATGTTGTGAGAAGATTTCCCAACTGCACTAGTCAGAAAAGTTGGAGGTGGTGGGAAGAATCCAGACCACACAGGCTGTGAAACAGTAGTTGAAGCTTAGCACGACGTGTTTGGATGCATGCTTAGCAAGTGGGTGATCCGACTGTCTCTTGGCGACAGTTTAGCAGTGGCCATTCCTGCCTGTTAGTGGTCATGCCAATGTACAATACAGCACAGAGGTTGCAGCAAAGTTGGTAGATCACATGGCTGCTTTCTCAGGTGGCCTTGCCTTTGGTGGTTTTGAAGATGCTTGTGATAGGGCTGGAGTAGGTGGTGGGGAAAGGATGTATGAGGTGTGTTCAAAAAGTAAGGTGACTTTTTATTTTCATAAAAAAATATTTATTTTTTCATCAATATTCATGTTGTACCTTTTAAAGTAATCCTCCTCAGATACAATATACATGTGCCAACGCTTCTTCCAATCCTCGAAGCACTTATCATAAGTGCTTTTTGGTGCAGCCTTGAGTACTTCCAGCGATGCAGTTTCTATTTCTTCAATTGTTGAAAATCATCTTTTTGTAGGTCTCTTCAGTTTTGGTAACAGGAAAAAGTCGCAGGGGACCAAATCCAGTGAATATGGTGGCTGAGGCATGTTGTTTTTGCCCAAAAAAATATCTCACAAGCAATGATGAATTAGCAGAAGTGTTGTCGTGATGCAAAAACCATAAATTGTTTTTCCATAATTCTGGACATTTTTTGAGTATTGCTTCTTGCAAATGACACATAATGCCAAGGTAATACTCCTTACTGACCATACGACTTTGAGACAAAAATTCATGATGCAACTTCTCTTACGGTAATTTGATGATTTTCCAAAACAATTTTCTTTACAGCTTGGACCTTATCATCTGTTGTTGATGTGCTGGGGCATCCAGAGTGAGATTTGTCCTTGGCATCTTCTCGACCATCTTGGAAGAGCTTGTACCGAATTGTAAACATTTCAAGTGTTTTAGAGTACTTGATTCCATTTTCCACACAAAATTTGATGCAAATTCTTTGCTCCATTTTTCATGATAATCGAAAATCGCAGAGCACGTTAAAACATGTCAAAGCTTTCTATCTGTCAAAAACAAACGAAATATGCTGTACACTTGAAACTGTGAACATATGTTTGGGACATGTGTCATGTGTACCAACATAAAAAAAAGATTGATAATCAAATGTAAGTTGCGCGCACAATTTGAAAAGTCACCTTACTTTTTGAACAGCCCTCGTATGGAACAGGTTTTGTGTATAAGTCTATTTTATGCATATGAGGCACAGGGCAAGGGGCTGGGAGCATGGTGAAATAGTGATATTCAGGTATATTGTGTATATGTCTGGTTGGTGTTATACCATTGTAAATGTGATAGGGAAAGATTTTTCTCACTTCAGGACACAATGAGAGGTAGTTGCAACCCTGGCAGAGAAAGTGATTCAGTTGCTCCAGTTCTGGGCGGTACATAGTCACAAGTGGAGTGCCCTTTTGTGGCTGAACAGTGTGTATGTGGGGGCATGGTAGGTAACAGGGGAGACAAGTCATAGGAGATTTGTGTCTGTATAAAATGGATAGTGTAATTTCCGGTCTGCGTAAGTCCTCAGTAAGATTATCCTTGGGAAATTTGGAGGGAGAAATGGCTGGTTGGACTGAGGAGAACAAGCAGATTTTAAATGTTGGAGCAATGTGGATAGTCCAGGTCAATAAGATGTCATCAGTGAATATTAACCGGATGATGGGTCTGGGATTCTGGGTCAAGACTGGTTTCTCTAGTTGAGCTGTGAATAGGTTGCCATAGAATGGTGCCATCTGGGTGCCCTTTGTTGTACCATCGATTTCTTTGTTAGTGATGCCATTAAAGTAGTAGTAATTGTGGACGAGTTGATCATGGTGACCAAGAAAAGTCAGTTGGGCATTGAGACAGGTAATGTCCATTAGCAGCTAGGCCATGATCATAGATGATGTTAGTGAACACAGAGGAGGCAAACACAGTGAGGAGCGAGGTATTGGATGGCAAGGAAAAGGAACTGTGGAGACCTGGTGGAGGAAATGGTTGAAGTCTTGTATATAGGAGGTCAGATTATGGAGACTTTAGAGAGAGGTTCATGGACTTAGGGATTTGTCTAGACTTTGGGGAGGGATTCTGGGGTAGACTTAGGGATTTGAAGACAGACTGGAGATTCTGCTGGATTTCTGGAATGGAGTTACTGTGATGAGGGTTGTAAATGGATGTGTGTGACAGGTGGTGGGGTCCCTCGACTGGGTAATCCCTGTAGTTCATAAGTGCAGTGTTGGAGCTATTGTTGGCAGGTAAAATTTTAAGGTTGGGGTAATTTTCAGTGGTTGATTGCAGTTTTTCTGCAGATATGACGTTAGTGTCCAAGTTGAGGGATTTGGGGAATGACAGAAATGCAAGTTTTGTGGTTAGGAAATTCTGGAAATTTAATCATACTGGGCTTGTTAAGGACCTTTTCTGCTTTGCCCAACCGTACAGTGAAACACTTATTCGCTACTAACCCTATCAATCAGATTCAACCAGAACCAACATTGAACCCAACCTTGCTCAGTTTGCTCTTCCAGTACAGTTGCACCAAATTCATTCCCTGATAACCTTACAGAATTTCCTAACCTTAAACCTTGCCTCACCCTCATTCCTCAAATCCACCACATAAAAACTGATCCTAACCTTGTAACCCCAGGTACCAAAAAGGTTCCACCACTGTGTTAATGAACCACAGGGATGATCCAGTGAAGGGATTCTACCAGGTGTCTGATATGTCCATCTACACTTCCTGCCACAATCACTCCATTCCAGAAGTCTAGCAGGATCTCTAGCTGCTTTCCAAATCCCAAGGCCTGCCCAGAAACTCTCCACAGTGTCTATTTTCCACCTCCTCCTCAGTCCACCTTATTTTATTCACTCCATCTTCAGGCCACAAGTGGCTCATCGGAACCATCCAACCACCGAGTCATCCTCAGCTGCGGATGTGGATAGGAGTGGCGTGTAGTGAGCACATCGCTCTCCTGGTCGTTATGATGTTTTTCTTTGACCAGAGCTGCTACTCTTCAGTCAAGTAGCTCCTCAATTGGCATCATGAGGCTGAATGCACCCCAAAAAATGGCAACAGCATGTGGCGGCCCAGTTGGTCACCCATCCAAGTGCCGGCCACGCCCGACAGCGCTCAACTTCGGTGATATGTCGGGAACCGGTGTATCCACTACGGCAAGGCCGTTGTCACCCCTCCTTATACAAGCTTCATCAAGTACAAAAGCTAAACCACCCAGTCACTCCATTGCAGCTGGTTACTGCATGCCCACAGAGAGGATACCTGCTCTTGTGGACCAATATCTTCAGCCTATTATCCACATCCTACCCTAACTCAACACACTGCTTCTTACTGCCAACGCCACCTCCCTCTACACTAACACCCTCAATGCCCATGGATTTGCTATTCTTAATCACTGTGACAATAAAGATCTTCACCCACAAGTACCTCTTCTTTGAAGGCATCGCTTACAAACAAACTATGGTACAGCATTGGGTAACCACACAGCCCTGTCTGTTCTAACCTATTCAGCGACTATCTAGAGGAATCCTTCTTAACAACTTAGAATCCCATCCACTCACCGGGTTCATAATTATTGACAACATGGTCTGGACTGAGAGTGGGGACATGTTATCCACATTCATCCAGAATCTCAACACAGTGCCCCCATTCACTTCACCTGGTCCTGCTCAGCCCAACAAGCCACTGTCCTAAATGTTGACCCCCACCTCATGGATGGCTACATCAGTAACTCTATCTATATCAAACTTACCAACCACCAACAATTCCTCCAGTTTTACAGCTGCCATGCATTCCACACCAAGAAGTCCCTTCCATACAGCCTAGCCACCTGTTATCATTTTATTTGTAATGATGAGCAGTTCCTCTCTAAATTTGCCAAGAGTCATCTCACTAAGCCTGTCACTGTCCAAAATTAGCCCCTCCTCCCCTTCACCTTGTCTAGAAATGGATATACCATCTATTGTCCCATCATTCACCTACCATCCCCCACACACCCAAATTCAACTGCAAAGGAGCACTCCTTTTGTGACTCAGCACCACCTGGAACTGTAGCAACTGAATCTCATTCTCTGCCAGGGTTTTGACTACCTCTTTTCATGTCCTGAAATGAGAAATATCCTCCCCACTACCCTCCCCAAACCTCCCACGGTGATACACTACAGCCCACCCAACCTACACAATATGCTTGTCCATTATTATGTTTCCCCTGCTCCCAATCCCTTTCTCCCACAGTTCTTATCCCTGCAATGGACCTAGATGCAAGACCTATCCTGTACCCCATTCCATTACCATCTACTATAGTCCTGTAAGTCCTCTCGCAGGCATGTCATACCTCATCAGAGGCAGGACCACCTGTAAAAGCAGCCATGTGGTCTACCGACCTAGATTTAACTATTGTGCTGTATTCTGCATAGGCATGACCAGTAGCAAGCTGTTCAAAAATGGCTCTGAGCACTATGGGACTTAACATCTATGGTGATCTGTCCCCGAGAACTCCAAACTACTTAAACCTAACTAACCTATGGACATCACACAACACCCAGTCATCATGAGGCAATAACAAGCTGTCTTTCAGTGTGAATGGCCAGTGTCAAAGTGTGGCCAAGAGACAGCTAGGCTATCCAGCTGCTCAATATGCCACTCAGCACAATATGCTTGACTTCAACTACTGCTTCACAGCCTATGACATCTGTATTCTTTTCAGCAACACTAATTTTTCTGAATTGTACGGGTTAGAACTCTTGCTGCAACATAGCCTTTTTCCCAAACCCCCTGGCCTCAACGTTTGGTAGTCCATGTCCTCCACCTGTTTATACCCCTCCTTGCTCCCACTCCAGCGCTATACATACGTTCTATCCTGGCAGTGCACCTGCATCATCCTTTTCCCTTCTCAACTTGTCTCCACTTGCCTTTGTCAGAAATACGTGTTATCTGATGTTTTGGCTTCAGTGCTAATGCTGTATTCTGAGTCCAATAACAAGTGAAATTAATTCCAGAAAAAGATATCCTGCCTTCTCTCTATTAGAAGTTGATAATTAATTTGTGGTGTTTCCTGATGTGATTCCATTACCAACTGCAGAACTAGTAAAGGCTAAGTGATATAACCTCTCACCACAGTAGCAAACCTCACAATCCAATGATCAGAATTTTATACAAACAGCATGAGAGAAATCATTTACTGAAACAGACAATTCAAGGACTGTGCTCTTCACTGTGCAACCTCTATTGGAAGAATGCTTCACTACTGAAGTTTACATATCAGACCCACAAACTAGTGCTAGTTTATGAACTAATTTTTCTAGAAGTTAAGCTTACATGAATTAAAATTAAATAAACCAACATCATAGTATTTGAGTATGTGTGATCATTAGTTTAAATTTACTTTTGTTCCATTTGAAGCTTATGAGTTCATAAATTATAGTGCCAACATTTCTGACAGATTGATTGATACTGTAGGTGAATCATGTGATATGATCTCCTTTACCCAGTGATATTGTATTCTTTGAAAATTTTTTCCGAAGTTCTGTGAAATGTGAATTCATGAATAATGTTTTAATCTGAACTCATGAGTTTCTCTGTTTCTTGTGATTTAAACAAAATGTATACCCAGTTGCTATCATAAAGCAAATTACAGTGTTTACTGTAAGCTACACAAAACAACTACGGAAGTATTAAATATTTCATGTTAAGTCTCAACTTTGTTGTTTTATCACAGCATATTCATTTTGAAACTTGTTAAGAGTACAAAAAATATGGCTATGGTTTAAAAGCTCAATATTTTACAGCATTGTGAGTGGCTGACACCATCATTCCAAGTTTTTGCATCTCCACAACTGAGGCTTCTTCTTGCACCATGCGTATACACTTTACCACTTGTTCGTTCTATTGGGCGCACAATGGTTCAGGGACGTAACTATGGACCACAAGTAACAGTGCGGCGTTTAGCAACACATGGTCGGCGCTGTCGTCCCATTTTTGTTCAGGTTGCACGCCAGGTTGTCACTATGAAGCCTTCTGACCTTCGTTTACCTTCACGTGCTTGGAAGGTAAGCTTGAAAGTCGTTTTACAAGTAATTGACATTAAGTTTAAGCACACTCGTACCATCTAGACTACAGTACATCGAAAAGAAGAACTGTGTGCTTGTTTCACCAAATTTCCATTGGCATTGTTATTACCCCCATGCCAAATATTCATAAATGCATTAATTATTTTGATATTTTATAAAAGGTTTTACAGGCAGTAGTTATTACAATGAATGTGGAAGAGGAAACATACCTCATACATCTGTCTGCAATACCAATTACATATAACAGGAACTACATGTTATTAGTGACTGGGCCATACCTTTGATGCTCCAACTTTTGATTTTATTTCTTTTTTTCCCCAGTTTTCTCTTTGTAAGTATAGCATTAGAGCATGCACATTAATGATAGTTAATAAGGGGTTCTATGCACACTGCACAGATGCAATAAGAGTCTGTGATGTTTGTAACATTACATATCTATACTGTTTGTTTAAAAGAGCCTTATACGTTGCTTTTATTTTATTGTGTAGTAATATCATAATGAAAATTGCAGGATGGAAACTACAAGAGCCGGCCGAAGTGGCCGAGCGGTTCTAGGCGCTGCAGTCTGGAACCGTGAGACCGCTACGGCTGCAGGTTCGAATCCTGCCTCTGGCATGGATGTGTGTGATGTCTTTAGGTTAGTTAGGTTTAACTAGTTCTAAGTTCTAGGGGGCTAATGACCTCAGAAGTTGAGTCCCATAATGCTCAGAGCCATTTGAACAACAAGAGGAACAAACACTTGCTTCTGGTATTTATGCTACCTTTTGGTCAAAGGTTGTTGAATGAGTCTGAATATTAAATGGAAGCTAAAGCATATTGATGACTGCTGATTTACAAAGTGTTATGTATATCTTACAATAAAGCTGTTGCTGGTTTAATGAGAAATTACTTGCTGTCAATGAGGTGCTCAGAACAAAACTGATTAAAAAAAAGGAAAATAATAATATCACTAGAACATATCAGTTAATTTCTTCCAGTCACATTATTTCATTTTAAAGTATAACTTATAATGTATGCAAATTGCTCTGAATTGATATATATTTACTTGTCTATCCATTTATTTGTCATCATATTTAAAGGTTGCTGCTTAGTGGTTATGTTTCCCTGATGTGCAAAAATTTATAATGCTATCTAAATACTTAATATTTAATAATCTAGTAGTCACACAAAATTTGTCTCACAATCTGATCTGATCTATCCATTTTATTTTATTTATAAATTCAATATTACAACTATAAATTACTTTTGTACTATGTTCCTTAAGGCAGCATTATTTTTTCATTTGCTAATGCATGTGTGAGCATGATGTCGTCGTATCAGCACAAGAAACATGTAAACCTAGTGCATCTTTCCATGGGCACTCTGTTCTCTTCATCTCCTATGTGCTGCGTCATTGATATAATTCTACCTTCAATTACCTTTCAGACAACTAACAACCTTTCAGACAACTAATGAACATGAGACTGTTATTTCTATTAGTTTCTTGGGTTATGCATTGAGTTTCAGACATAAAAACCCTCTCCGTTTATCCACGTCCTTGACATACTTCTATAATTTCAGTTAACTAAGAAAATTATTTAGTAAGTTTAATCTACTTCTAGACTTTTTGTGGTGTTAAGTTTAATTATTGGCAACTACTTTTATATGACATCACTGTAGTCTTCTGTGGTGGTGCCTGTTGTTATTTTCACGTTAGTGCTCTCTCATCTCATGTGGACTGTCTTCATTTTCATGATCTTCAGCTTCTGTCCCGTTCCTCTCTTCTTTCCTCTCCCTAGGATGTCCTCCAGGTTCCACCTCTGAAATTTCAATGCCTTCCTGACAGATGCAACTCGTGATGACATTGTCTGATGTACTTCATTCAACATGGCACCACATTCTATACCTGATTATGTCGTGTATGCATTTGTCCATTAACATGTACTTTCTTCTTCTATTAAATATCTGTGCATTGCACATTCCATGATGATATTCTTTTGTTGCCCAACCTCTCCATTGCCACATACATCACTGTTTCATTTTTTTATTCTATTCTGGTATGATAGATATGGTCTGTGACCAGATATAAAGTGAACATACCTGCATAATGGGTTGATATTGCCCGTCAGTTATCTTTCCTAAGTGTTAAGAAATATATTGTAAACATGTCTTCCTAGCAGCTGCCCCTCAGCCATTAACTTGTGTCTTATTTTCAGTTTGCTATCTGCATAACCACCCACAGTGTTGTGGAGATTCTTTTAGACGCCTCTGGAGCCAGTACACTGCCTGTCTATGTCTTATAATAGAGTCAGTGTGGCACATCCTTAAAATCACTATTATATCATCTTTTATTGTTGAATGGTAGGTCCCTGTAAGTCATAGCAACACCCCTATTTGTACCTGTTCTAACAACCTGGACTAGTGTTATCTCTCTCTCTCTCTCTCTCTCTCTCTCTCTCTCTCTCTCTCTCTCTCTCTCTCTCTCTCTCTCTGAGCCCAAACACTAGCTCCATATGCCACAGTACTGGCAAGAATGTCGCTGTGATACATTCTGATTAGCTGTAATAAGAGTTTGATTCTATTTTGAGCAATATTCACGGTTTTTGTGGATTATGGCTAACACTTTATTGCTGATGTCAGTCCATGCACAAGCTATATTCACAGTTTTTGTGGATTATGGCTAACACTTTGTTGCTGACATCAGTCCATGCACAACAATGCACAGTAGCAGTATGTTCCAAAAAGCCATGCATGATAATGTGATTTTTCAGGGGATCATAACTCAAGTTCTATTGATCGCAAAGATAAAGGGTCAAATTTTTAGGATTTCCTTTGGCCTAGCGAACATATGTATACCTATCAGAATAACCGACTTACTGTAAATAGTCTACAGTACAGTGTCAAAATTTAAGTATTACACACTTATTCCAGCCCAGGCAAATTGAGCACATTAGTTGGTTTTTTTGCATCATATGTGGTCTGTGGTGGACCTCAGGCAGCTTATAATAGCACCATTTGTTCCTGGACATTTCACATGAAAACCCCAAAAACCATAATTTTTGGATACAAAATATACAAATTGTGGGGATGGTCACTTCTGTACTTTCTTTCTTTCTTCTTCTTCTTCTTCTTCTTTCAGTTCACCCTCTTTGGGGTATGCTGGATCAATTATTTCTTTGCACGTTGTTCTTTTCTTAGGGCTCAGTATTTCTTCATTCTTTCTGATCCTCTTTTTGCTCTCTTCTTCTGAGATACAGGATTTGGACTTTTGTGTAGATTTGTCTTGGAGCCTTATGTTTTCATCTTTAGTCATTGATTTAGCTGTTTGATCAATAAGTGAATTTTCAGAAATCTTTAATTTTACTAGGTCTTTCTCCGTTTCTTTAAAACAGTTGGGTTTTGTCTTGCAGTTAGGGAAAAAGTCAAAGATTTGTTTAGTTAATCTGTTGGAATTCATCCTGAGAAGATGACCATAAAAATTTATCCTCCTTTTTCGCATAGTATCTGAAAGTTTTTCAATTTTCTTGTAGAGAGTTTCATTTTTGTTGTGTATAATCTTAGTGTCTTGAAATTTTGGTCCTATGATTTTTCTTAACAGTTTTCTTTCCTGTAGCTCAAGTTTCTCCATTTGGCCTTTGGAATTCATGTTTAGTGTTTCTGCTGCATACAGTGCTTCTGGTTTAATCACTGTCTTGTAATGTGTAATTTTGGACCCCCATGAAAGGGATTTTTTGTTGTATGTATTTTTTGTTAGTTGGAAGGCCAATTCAAGTTTATTTTTTTCTGGATTCCATTGCTTTGGTTTCACCCAGCATTCCAACTAATCCATTCTCCGGCATATTTGAATCCTTGTACTGTTTCAGTCCTTTGTTTTTGAACTTTGAGGTATTTACATGAGTGCTTGATGTTTGTCAATATCTTAGTTTTTTCGAAGGAGATGTGAAGACCTATTTTAGCTGCTTGTTTCTTTTGTTCAAGGATTTGCTCCCATGCTTCTTCCATTGTTTCAGCAAACAGGCCCATATCATCTGCAAAAGCAATGCAATTTACTTTAAGGTTCTTCTTTTTGCAACCCAGTCTTATATCACTCTTATTATCCGTGTTCCTTTCTCTGACTACTTTCTCAAGCGCACAATTGAACAGCAACGGTGAGAGCCCATCCCCCTGTCACACTCCCGTTTTTATTTCAAACGATTCTGATAATTCGCCCATAAATTTAACTTTCGAAAATGTATTTGTAAGGGTCGCTTTTATATTATTAATTGTTTTCTTATCCAAAACCATTTCTTCCAGGACTGATAATAGAGATTCTCTATCAAACAAATCATATGCTTTTTGAAATCAATGAAGAAGAATACATATGTCTTTGCCCTTGATTTTTGGTGTGCCATGATGTTTTTGAAGTTTAGTACTTGTTCCGAACATGATCTACCCTTTTCTAAAACCTCCCTGGTATTGCCAGATTTGTGGGTCCAATTGCAGCTCTGCCCTGTTCAAAAGGACTTTAGAAAGAATCTTATCTGTTATATCCTGCAGTGATATTCCTCTGTAATTGTTGGGGTCTGTCTTCAAAGCCTTCTTGTGGATGGGGTGGATGAGAGCATTTCTCGGTTCTGTGGGGATCTCTTCTTGTTTCCAGATTTTATTTGGTTTTCTCCAGACGCTTTGTTCTTTTTAAGTTCTGAAATAACCTTCTGTAGTTTTTCAGTCATCAGTGGTTCTAAACCAGCTTCTCACTGTTATTTGGGATAGATTAAAATTTTTCAAGCATGGGTTCACAATTCAAAAAGTAGCCTGCTAGTATTTTCCAATTTTCCATGTTATTGTGAGCAATGGTCCCATTTACTTCTCGAAATTGGAGGGTGGATGCTTTGTATTTTGATAACCTTTCTTTGAAAGTTCTGTAAAAGATTCTTGTGTTGTTTTTAGTAAATTCTTCATCAATTTGGAGGAGAGTTTTGTTTTCATGTGTCATCTTAATGCTTTTTATATTTTATCTACCAATTTTCTAACTGTAATGAAATTCAATCTGCTTGCTTCTGTTTTCTGTGATTGTCAGTTTTGCCATGCCTGTTCTTATTTCAATGAGGGCATCACATTCCAGAGATCACCAGGCATGTTTTTTACTTTTTATGTCAGGTGCTATCCGTTCAAATGTGGTAATGAGGGTTTCTTTGATATCCTCCCAGCTTTGTGTCTGAATGGTTTCTGTTGCTTTTGTGAAGTCATCTGATTTTAATATCTGGCCCTTAGTTTGTTTCTTGCTGCGTTTCCTGTTTTGGGAAGACTTTGAACTTGATTTTAGAAGGGTAGTGGTCTGAATCCAAGTTTGCACACCTGAGTACCCTAACATTCATGATTTCTTTGCAAGAAATCTTCTTGATTGCTACATGGTCAAGTTGAAATTCCCCAAGGCTAGGATTTGTGGTAGTTTCTTGAAAGCTGTGGATTTAAGAATTAAATTGTGTGCTTGACAAAATTCGATTAGCCTCATACCATTTCTGTTTGTTCTTTTGTGTGCAGAATAGTCTCCAACTATTTTCTTATCTCTTTTTTCTTTACCAATCTGTGCATTAAAGACTCCAAGAAGAATAATGATGTTTTTATCTTGAATTTTCTGAATAATGTCATCTAGATGATTCCAAAAGGCCTCCACTTTTTCTTTGTTTTTCCTGTTATCCTCATTTATAGGGACATGCATATTGATAATTGTGTAGATTTTGTTTGTGCTTGTGATTGTAAGATTTGAAATTCTTTTTGATTGTGAATCAGTCAACTATTGAGTTCAATATTTGTTTGTTGATTATAAAGGCTGTTCCAAGATGTGGCATATTTTTCATTACTCTTGGTCACACTTTCCCTTTATATATCCTAAAACCTTTGGAATCGAAGGTATCTGTATCCATGTATCATGTTTCTTGAATGGCTGTTATGAGTATGTTGTGGTTATTTAGCATATCTATTAGATGTTTTAGTTTTCCAGTTGTCAACAATGAGTTTGCATCGAAAGTTGATAGGTATGTTGATTGCCTATGTTGAAAGTTGTATGAGATT
The DNA here is from genome assembly GCF_023897955.1 of Schistocerca gregaria. Lineage (NCBI taxonomy): Eukaryota > Metazoa > Arthropoda > Insecta > Orthoptera > Acrididae > Schistocerca > Schistocerca gregaria. The sequence continues at coordinate 348,621,842 of NC_064926.1, forward strand.
CCAAGACCCTCCAACTTGTCTTTGTGCAATGTTGCAGACTCCACAGAATCCAAATGTCTGCTGACATACTGGCATACGGTGGATCATACACCTGGGGTAAAATAGTTTACATCTCACATTCCATGATTGATGAAAGTTAGTTTGGGTGTGGCCCAAAGGCAACAAAAAATACAACCAAGATTGTGAGTGCTCGAATTAGTTCTTCCGCTCTGTCTGCCATTGGGAATCTTCCGTCTTTGACACCGTTGACAAGGTTTCTCCTAGTAACCCTAGGGATGGGCCCTTACAGGGTGCTACCATCCGGAGCCAGATGGACCCAGGTTTTTTAATGAAGTGTTACTCCTCCTCCTCCTCCTCCTCCTCCCCCTCCCCCTCCCCCTCCCCCTCCCCCTCCCCCTCCCCCCCCCCCCCCCTCCTTCCTTATCACTTGCGAAATGAGGCTCCGGACTTGGGACGAGCAATGGTGGAGTTTTCTGTAGTTTCTGTTCATAGCAGATTGCCAAAATTTTTCCTGTATGTTCTCAAGGTGATATTCTCAGGGAAGTTTGAAAATTTTCTCGATATCATTATGTGTTATTGAGATCAGGAGGTTCAGAGTTACCGTACTTATGCTGGAAACTGCAAAGACTACTTTTTAGCCGTTTTTACTCCATTTTCTGCAATTATCTAAGAAGCTGACCATAGCAAATGGATCAAATTTTAACTGTTTGTTCTTTAGATGTTCATCTAGGAATACTATTTTCGGAACTCTGTATCCATTATCAAGATATCTGAAAAGCCATGATTTTTGGGTACCAAAAGTACCAGTTGTGGGGATGGCTACTTCTGCAATTTCTGTTCATGGCAAATCAACAAAACTTTTACACATATTCTTGAGATGATGTTTTTGCAGAATGTTTAATCTATTTTCAGTATCATTATCTGTTATAGATCCAGAGGTTCAAAGTTATAGTACTTATGCATGTAATATCCAATATGAGGTGTAAATGTAGTTTTAACTGACATAGCAAACCCATGACAAGGGTCTTAGGGTCATCACGAGGGTTCTAAGGTCACCAAGACTGCATTTTAGTCAGCATTTTTTACCAGTAAAATATGACATGCTATCTCTGAAAAATGGGCAGTTCATTCCTATATAAATGTGCCCAAAGTGGTAATACAGTGACAAAAAATGGGCTAAGAAGGGTCTTAACACAACTGAAAATAACTTAAAAGACTGTCAAACATTATGTAAAACTGGAGAGCCTCTAAATCCAATAAAATATTTCTAACACCTTATTACTCATTTAAGATGCAAATCATAAGCTTCATGTTAATGATGAATTGCAATCAGTGAGAAAAATACCCAGAAAAAAGGAAAAAAATGTGTTGACCTTGTGTTATGAACATATGTAAGCAGCACACCCTGCTGTAGCAGGAAAAAAGGAAAACAACACATAAATTCTCCTGTTGGAACAGAAAAAGGCTAATATGTTCCTCTTTTGAAGACTCTGACAGAAAAGTGGGGAACAAGATGCAACACAATCATCAGTCTGCCCTTCCTCACCAAGAATTTTGGCATGCAAATATATTTATGATTTTATTTGTGCTGAAAGAGATTAGCAGAGACACGACACAATGGTGGAGGAAGATAGGGAGTACAGTGCCAGTGGGAGAGAAAGAGAGAGGAAACAGTGATGGTGGGAGAGAGAAAGTGCCAGTGAAAGAGAAATAGAGATGGTTGAAGACAATAGCGGTGGGAGCGAAAGAGAGAGGAGATATTGGTGGTCAATGAGAGACCATTGCAGTAAAAGAGAAAGAGAGATGGATTGATATAGAAGTACTGGAAGCGAACAGGGGACAGTGGAAATGAAAACCACAGATAAGTGGAAACCATACATAGGTTTGGTCGATGAGGGGAGACAGGGGTTGCTGGACACTCCCAGTCTGGCAAATTTTAACACATTGGTATAGGGGAAAAATAAGTTGAACCCCTGAGAATTTTTGAGCTGCCGAGCTACGGTGGAGACAGTGCCAGTGAGAAACAGAAGTAAAAGGAGACAGTGTAAGTGAGAGAAGAGATAGTGGCAGGGGGATGTGCTATAAAACGATGGCAGGAGAAGGAGATAGTGAGAGAGAGACACATGTAGACAGTGACAGTGAGAGGGAGAAGCTGAGTATGAACACTTAACTGAAAAGAGGGACACGGTAAAAGAATTTACAATGGTCTGTGTTAGTAGTGCAAATATGTTCTCATTCCAGAATTTTTGTTGAGGAAGATAGAATGAGGATTGAGACAGCTGGTTCCCCACTTTTCTGTCAGAACATTTTAAAGAGGACATCTTTGTCTTTTGTGCTCCAACGTGAGAGTTTTTCTGCTGGTTTTTAATGTGTGCTATGAAGTTTTGCTTTTCATCTAACATGATGCCTAAATATCTATATGTTGCTACTCTCTGAATGGTCCCTCGTCCAGTTGGTCATAAGAATAGAGCAGTCAAGCATTTTAAAAAATGTTTCACTTACCAGACTGTATTCTGTCATCTGGCAGAAGAGAAGAGAAGGTGTGGATAAAGTTTTAAGTTGGTGGGTCCACTGGTCTGTACAAAAAAGTGGAACAGTCCATGATGCCAAAATCATTATTAGAACATATTATTTTGTAAAGTTATAATGAATAATTTACATACCCACAAATACAGCTTTTTTTTCTTAGAGACCTTATTTTTCATTAAAAAAAATTAAAATGTTAATTGTAAACAATTAGTTCTGAAAAATCTAATTTTCTGTTACGCCCAAGAATTACATTTTTTTAGTTCAATAAGTTACTGCGTACTTGACATTATATTATTTATATTATATTATATTATGTTATATTATATTATATTACTTCCATGATGATGATATTACGGAAATTTTAAAATTATAAATTTGTGTGACAATAACTGCACTAAAAATCAACTTAACATGCCCTTCAGTTTTACAGTTTTATTTTAGCTAATTATAAACTCATAAACATATTAGTACTGATTATTAAAATTTGTAATTTTGTTGACAACACAGTGTGTTTAGTGTCAATTGGTATATAATGCACAATTCTTCATTACAATAAGGAAGTAAAATATTTGGTACGGTGTATCAAGTAAAGCAGTGTATTGAGCAGTACATTAAATCTGAGTATTGCATATTCCAACATTTGATTCAGGGCCATTACATTACACTGAAAGACCTAACTTAAAATAAGGCACTTTACACAGAGGTGACAAAAGCTGTGGGATACCTCCTGATGTCATGTCAGAACTCTGTTTGCCTGGCTAGTGCAGCGAATCGGTATGGCATGGACTCCATGAGTTGTTGGAAGTCCCCTGCAGATATATTGAGAAATGCTGCATCTGTAGCTGCCCATAATTGCAAAAGTTTTGCTGGTGGCAGGATTTCTTGACAGCATCCCATGTCGGGTGATCTGGGAGGCCAAATCATTCACTTAGATTGTTCAGAATGTTCTTCAACCCAGTCATTAACAGTTGTGTCCTAGTGACATGGCGCATTGTCATCCATAAAAATTCCATAATTTTTTGAGGACACTGAAGGCCACGAATGGCTGCAAATGGCCTCCACAAAGCTGAACATAACCATTTAAGTCAATGATTGGTTCAGATAGACCAGAGGACCCAATCCATTCCATGTAAACACAGCCAACACCATTATGGGGCCACTGTCAGCTTTCACAGTGCCTTGTTGACAATTTGAGTCCATGGCTTTGTGGGGTCAGCACCACACTCAAACCTTACCATCAGTTCTTACCAACTAAAATTGGGGCTCATCTGACTAGGCCACAGTTTTCCAGTTGTCTAGGGTCCAACCGATATTGTTACGAGCCCAGGAGAGGTCCTGCAGGTGATGTTGTGCCGTTTCCAAAGGCACTGGTGTCAATTGTCTGCTGCCACAGACTATTAATGTCAAATTCTGACACACTGTCCAAGGATACTTTCATTGAACATCCCACATTGATTTCTGCCATTATTTCACACTGTGTTGCTTGTCTGGTAACACTGATAACTCTTCACAAATGCTGCTCTTGGTAATTAAGTGAAGGTCATCGGCCACTGCATTGTCTGTGGTGAGAGATAATGCCTAAAAGTTGGTATTCTCAGCACACACTTCACACTGTGGATCTTGGAATATTGACTTCCTTAATGATTTCCGAAATGGAATGTCCCATGTGTCTAGCTCCATATACCATTCTGTGTTCTAAGTTTGTTAATTCTCATTGTGCATCCATAATCATGTCTGATACCTTTTCACATGAATCACCTGAGTACAAATGAAGCTCCACCAGTGCACTTCCCTTTTATACCTTGTGTATGCACTACTACCTCCAACTGTATTTAAGCGTATTGCTATCCCATGTGTTTTGTCACCTCAGTATAAGTAGATGTATTCCTTCACAAATATTAAGATCCTTGGGAGCACCAACAATGACAGACCTTTTGTACCTGATATGTAAAAAGTGCCTGACAAAAAAAGTTAACCAGCCAGAAGACATGGTTCGATTTCAGTGTCATTTTCTAATGCAAAGCACCTTTGGCAGATATGAAAGTTACAAATTTTCTGTGACAGGTAGAACTGCCTCCATAGTGCATTAATGTTGTTCATTTCTGGTGTTGTTGGCATGCCTGGTGGGGTATAAAAGTGCTGTTAATAACTTCAGAAGTTGAATGGTCACTGTAAAGAGCCTGGAAATGCCAGATACTAATGTGAGACAGTGTTATCAGCACATGACAAAATGTGAAAATGGCCTCATTGTGGGTGCCCATTTGCCCAGCTAGTTGAATCATGCAATACCAGATTTATGGGGCATTCAGATGTGACACTGGGCCAATGATGGGCTGCATGGAAACATGAGGGTAGGCATACTCATCATCAAAATTTTGGTTGACCACCTGAAATTGCCACACTGTGCACCAAGCACATCATTACCCCTTCACCAGCCCTCCAAGAACAAGTAATGAACTCTTGCAACATTCTGTGTTATACTGCACCATTGATTGGAAATTAGCAGTAACCAAACTAGTGGATTACTGTCCCATGCATAGGCTGCCATTGACACCATGACACAAACAACTGCGTTTGTTGCAGTGCTCTGTCTGGCAAGCATGGACTGTTGATGAATAGCATCACATTGTGTTGAACATTGAATCATTATTCTGCACTACCCTAGTTGACACATCATCAGTGAGTATCGTGGTGACCTGAGTAGGAATCTCATTCTTGCAAAATCTTGTAGGTGCACAGTGGTTACTCTTGAGTTTATGGTGTGGGATGCTGTTGGGTACAACTTCAGATCATTTCGGTAGTGATTGAGGAAACTCAGGTGGTGCAACAGTACTTCACAGACATCCTGTATTCTCATGTGTTACTTTTCATGTGACACTGTCATGGTGCAATTTTTCAACAGAACAGTGCTTTTCCACACACGGTACATGTATCTGTGACCTTTGTTTTCATAATGTTGAAGCCCTCCGGTGACCAGCAAGAGCTCGAGATGCATCCCGATTAGTACATGTGCGAGACCAGCTTGAATGTTAACTCATTCCCTCTACCAGTTTCAAGAATATCAAGGAGCAGTTGCAACAGTTGTGAGCACACTTACCTCAGGAGAGGATACAGTGGCTTTATGATAACTTTTCCAATTGAATCACACATGCATCCCGGCCAGTGGAGTTACATCATCATACTGATATGTGCATTCATAGTGCCACTTTCTTTGTAAATTTGACTCCGTTTTGTATTCACTGAAATAACGTCACATACCCTTTCAACCTGTGAAGTTTTATTTTGTTTCCTACTCCCTTTATGGGTGTTTCACTTAATAGTAACCCATCTCGTAGCTTCGTACTTGATGTTTTTCATTACCCACCCTCTCCAACTAACTTCAGAAGTGGCACATTGTAAATAAATCACTAAAAAGAGCAGTGCCAAACATTCAGTGGAAGAAGTTTGTTCGTACTAATAAGTTCCAAGATTAGCTTAAAAGTAGAATATAAAAAATTATATTTGAAAGATACTAAAAGCATTATATATAACTTATTAAGAATGGAAAGAAATTTCCAGTATGAGTCCATGATCACGAATATTTTATGAATAAAACTTTCTAGATCACTAAGTAAAATGTCTTTATTTATTATGATGTTTAGTCATATGGTGTCATTAGATATCAAAAAACTCCGAACTTGTGACTCAATGTTCAATGTCAGTATCTGTGACTAACTGGGTTGCTAGTTGATGCCCCAACTAGGCATGGGTTTTAATACTGACACTGAAGTTAGTTCCACAGTTTAAAAGTTTTTTGATATCTGATGGTAGATGTTGGAATGCTGTAATATTTTATTCAGCGATCTAGACACTTTTAGTCATAAAAGGTTCATGATGATTGGGGCATCAACAAAACACCCTAATTAGGTATGGATTTGAATACCGACACTGAACCTTGTTTTGCAAGTTACATATATATGAATATAATAGAGGGCAACATTCCACGCCGGAAAAATACACTCCTGGAAATTGAAATAAGAACACCGTGAATTCATTGTCCCAGGAAGGGGAAACTTTATTGACACATTCGTGGGGTCAGATACATCACATGATCACACTGACAGAACCACAGGCACATAGACACAGGCAACAGAGCATGCACAATGTCGGCACTAGTACAGTGTATATCCACCTTTCGCAGCAATGCAGGCTGCTATTCTCCCATGGAGACGATCGTAGAGATGCTGGATGTAGTCCTGTGGAACGGCTTGCCATGCCATTTCCACCTGGTGCCTCAGTTGGACCAGCGTTCGTGCTGGACATGCAGACCGCGTGAGACGACGCTTCATCCAGTCCCAAACAAGCTCAATGGGGGACAGATCCGGAGATCTTGCTGGCCAGGGTAGTTGACTTACACCTTCTAGAGCACGTTGGGTGGCACGGGATACATGCGGACGTGCATTGTCCTGTTGGAACAGCAAGTTCCCTTGCCGGTCTAGGAATGGTAGAACGATGGGTTCGATGACGGTTTGGATGTACCGTGCACTATTCAGTGTCCCCTCGACGATCACCAGAGGTGTACGACCAGTGTAGAAGATCGCTCCCCACACCATGATGCCAGGTGTTGGCCCTGTGTGCCTCGGTCGTATGCAGTCCTGATTTTGGCGCTCACCTGCACGGCGCCAAACACGCATACGACCATCATTGGCACCAAGGCAGAAGCAACTCTCATCGCTGAAGACGACACGTCTCCATTCGTCCCTCCATTCACGCCTGTCGCGACACCACTGGAGGCGGGCTGCACGATGTTGGGGCGTGAGCGGAAGACGGCCTAACGGTGTGCGGGACCGTAGCCCAGCTTCATGGAGACGGTTGCGAATGGTCCTCGCCGATACCCTAGGAGCAACAGTGTCCCTAATTTGCTGGGAAGTGGCGGTGTGGTCCCCTACGGCACTGCGTAGGATCCTACGGTCTTGGCGTGCATCCGTGCGTCGCTGCGGTCCGGTCCCAGGTCGACGGGCACGTGCACCCTCCGCCGACCATTGGCGACAACATTGATGTACTGTGGAGATCTCACGCCCCACGTGTTGAGCAATTCGGCGGTACGTCCACCCGGCCTCCCGCATGCCCACTATACGCCCTCGCTCAAAGTCTGTCAACTGCACATACGGTTCACGTCCACGCTGTCGCGGCATGCTACCAGTGTTACAGACTGCGATGGAGCTCCGTATGCCACGGCAAACTGGCTGACACTGATGGCGGCGGTGCACAAATGCTGCGCAGCTAGCGCCATTCGACGGCCAACACCACAGTTCCTGGTGTGTCCGCTGTGCCGTGCGTGTGATCATTGCTTGTACAGCCCTCTCGCAGTGTCCGGAGCAAGTATGGTGAGTCTGACACACCGGTGTCAATGTGTTCTTTTTTCCATTTCCAGGAGTGTATATCTAAAAACAAAGTTGATGTGACTTACCAAACAAAAGCGCTAGCAGGTCGATAGACACACAAACAAACACAAACATACACACAAAATTCAAGCTTTCGCAACCAACGGTTGCTTCTTCAGGAAAGAGGGAAGGAGAGGGAAAGACGAAAGGATGTGGGTTTTAAGGGAGAGGGTAAGGAGTCATTCCAATCCCGGGAGCGGAAAGACTTACCTTAAGGGGAAAAAAGGACAGGTATACACTCGCACACACACACATATCCATCCGCACATACACAGACACAAGCAGACATTTGTAAAGGCAAAGAGTTTGGGCAGAGATGTCAGTTGAGGTGGGAGTACAGAGGCAAAGATGTTGTTGAAAGACAAGTGAGGTATGAGTGGCGTCAACTTGAAATTAGCGGAGGTTGAGGCCTGGCGGATAACGAGAAGAGAGGATATACTGAAGGGCAAGTTCCCATCTCTGGAGTTCTAACAGGTTGGTGTTAGTGGGAAGTATCCAGATAACCCGGACGGTGTAACACTGTGCCAAGATGTGTTGGCCGTGCACCAAGGCATGTTTAGCCACAGGGTGATCCTCATTACCAACAAACACTGTCTGCCTGTGTCCATTCATGCGAATGTACAGTTGGTAATCACGTGGGTGCTTTCACACGTGGCTCTGCCTTTGATTGTGTACACCTTCCAGGTTATAGGACTGGCGTAGGTGGTGGTGGGAGGGTGCATAGGACAGATCTTACACCGGGGGCGGTTACAAGGATAGGAGACAGAGGGTGGGGAAGGTGGTTTGGGGATTTTATAGGGATGAACTAAGAGGTTACGAAGGTTAGGTGGATGGCGGAAAGACACTCCACCAAGAGTTGCCGCCACACATACCTCACCTGTCTTTCAACAACATCTTTGCCTCTGTACTTCTGCCTCGACTGACATCTCTGCCTAAACTCTTTGCCTTTACAAATGTCTGCTTGTGTCTGTGTATGTGCCGATGTGTGTGTGTGTGTGTGTGTGTGTGTGTGTGTGTGTGTGTGTGTGTGTGTGTGCGTACCTGTCCTTTTTTCCCCTTAAGGCAAGTCTTTCCGCTCCGAGGATTGGAATGACTCCTTACCATCTCCCTTAAAACCCACATCCTTTCGTCTTTCCCTCTCCTTCCCTCTTTCCTGAAGAAGCAACCGTTGGCTGCGAAAGCTTAAATTTTGTGTGTATGTTTGTGTTTGTTTGTGCATCTAATGACCTGCCAGTGCTTTTGTTTGGTAAGTCAACATCAACTTTGTTTTTAGATATATTTTTCCCACTTTGGAATGTTTCCCTGATGGCAGATGGCGAGATATCATAATAAATAAATGTGGTTGGCAGGAGAGTCAACCCGTATACCTAAAGGAGGCCGAAATGCACGTGTTTTAGCTCATGCAGGCTGGCGTGAGGTCTGGAACATGACAAGGGAATTAGAATTGAGAAAAACGGACGTAGCTGGTGGAATACTTAACTTTAAACCATTAATGGATAACATCACTCTTTATGGTACATGATTCACAATATCAATAGTATGTATACTGGCACCTTGCTAGGTCGTAGCAAATAATGTAGCTGAGGGCTATGCTAACTATCGTCTCGGCAAATGAGAGCTTAGAAGTCGGTGAACCATCGCTAGCAAAGTCGGCTGTACAACTGGGGCGAGTACTAAGAAGTCTCCCTAGACCTGCCGTGTGGCGGCGCTCGGTCTGCAATCACTGATAGTGGCGACACGCGGGTCCGACCTATACTACTGGACCGCGGCCAATTTAAAGGCTACCACCTAGCAAGTGTGGTGTCTGGCGGTGACACCACACAAGTAATATAAATATATTTGTTAAAAATGTAGCCACTTGTTAGATAAAGTTAAATCAAATCATTAAAATGTGAGACACATCATTGATGTCCATCACCTCATTATCATGAAAAAAGAAAAGAAACAAGAACTATCTGTCCTCAGTTTCTGATCCTTTACCCCATTTCCTGACTTAACAATATGGTTTTCTTCCTTGCTCTTGTGGTGATTTATTATTTGTGTTATTTGAAAATATTCTTCATAAAATAAATCATTTTGCTCATTTGGTAGCCTTAATTAATACATACTAATTACTTACAGTAATTTAACTTCAGCACTGTCTAAATAAATAGTTTTTTCCCAAACAAAAGTCATTCCTGTTACCTATAATTATTTTTAACTGCACTGTGCCATTCCAAAACTGGTTCTCTTTTCCAATTGGAAAACACTGAATTGGTAATGAATTTCAGGCAAGTCCTCCACAGATAGTTACCATTATGAAATTTTTATCTTAAATTATTTTTCGTAATCCTTCTCACTGTTGGTAGAAACATGATTTAGTCATTTCAGACAATACTACATACACTTAATTACAAAATTTATTTTTTATATTACAGATTCACAAGTTTTTAGTTCATTAAATATTGTTGTTAATATGATCTCAGAAAGTCTTTGATGGAATAAAAATAATGGAGGAAGTAAAGTAACAATTCACCATTCAGTTTGGATATTGGTTAGTTTATAGGCACAGAAACAAGACTGAAAAATTGCTAAGGTTTCAGCTGATATCTTTCTATCTACTAGCTAAGTGTTTAATCTACTTCACCCAAATTCTGACAAAACAACTCACTGTGAGGGCAATATTTTCTCCATACACAAAAAACCGTCAGAGTTTTCTGTTATATTTCCCTGGACCAGAACTCTCAAAAAATTACTTTAAAATTTGGTTACTGACTATGATTTTTTTAATAGCTAATTAACATGCTGTTGGCTTTAATGCTGCTATTAATAACAGATACCCTACATATTTTGTTAAATAAGTTTCAAATTCTACATACATGGCTCCATTAGCATCTGCCTGTTTTCTGAGGGTGTCATTATGTATGATACTTCACTCATTCTTTGCAATAATCAGTTCACCATACTTCAGTATAATATTTTTACTGCTTTTATGCCTGTAGGCCTTGTCCTCTTCATGAGCAGATTTATAATTTTTCTCACAGGCTCTATATTTGTTTGTAAGTTTCCATTTTGGCTCTCTTATGTGTACATTAATTTAGCAGTGTTTCTACCATGTCTTGAAAACATTAGTAACTGATTCTATTTGCACAAACACTAAGTTCCAGTTTGGCTAACATGTTGTTTGTATTCATTCTTAAATGTTCTCATTCCTTCTTTGATCTCAGATCTAAATGCCACAAGCTCCATCCTTACACATATTCATTACTGCACTTTATCCCAATTACATGAGATCCCATCGGTTTCATGAACTCATTTACATCCTCTTCAAAGGCTGTATTTCTCCCTATGCTCTGTACAGGGGTTTGGCCACTTCCAGATAGACTGTGAACATAACCACTATCCTCAAGTGTCCACCCACTACTGGCTGTCCTGTCAAAGGTAGCTGTTGTTTGTTTTGTAACTTTTGGTTACAACTGCTCAGATCCATTAACAAGATCCAGTTTACCTGTATGGTACTAATTGTCTTTTGCCCTGCCATGTGCGACGTCACAGCCCTCATTGTTTACTAATGTCACATGCATTTCATTCATTGTGCCAGCCTGCTCTGGTGTGTCACCTTTCTGACTTACTTCCACAACAATTGAGAATTCCTCTCACCTTTGAGCTTGAGTGTGAAATGCTGCCTTCTGTCAATCTGTGCATGTCCAGTGCTGCCAGTTGGTAATGTGTGATGAGGGGTCACCTTCTTGGGTGACAATCACACCACAGGCTGGAACTGCCTGCTGCTTAATTCGAGGGCTGTATACGTTCTGTTGTTCTTATGAATATGCATGCATCATTTGCTGTTCTACAGTGGGTAATTTAGGGCCACTTGGCATAACACTCACTGAAGCTATCCTTTGTTTAGTTTAGGGATTTCCTGCATCCCAGTCATTCACCATTACAAGAGCACTGATTGGTGCAAGTTATAGTTTTTTCATAATAATGTACTGTTTCCATACATACAGCTACTTTGCTCCTTGTCCTCTGGTCAGTTAATATAATCCAACAAATTCCCAGCTAATAAACCACAAGAAATATATCAGTTTTTTTACACAATAAAAATTCATACTTTGTTTGTTCGATAGCATGTAATATACTTAAAAAAGAAAACACTGCTCTTACATTCACAGAGCATTTCCGAATACGTTTTCGCCCATCTCTTCGACACACTCAAAAAACACAGAGATCAAAAATGCTGTAACAGGCTAACACACAACCTGCTGCAGTGAGCTCTTAGTATTGTCTCCCACAATTACAACGGCACTACCTGAAGAAGTAAACCTTACCAGGATAGCCAGTCTGACAACTGCTAACCTGATATGTTTCAATATGTCAGTATTAGCAGACCATCAGTTTAATAAGTCCTGGTTGCAAAATACTAACCCTAATTATCTGGAGAAGGATGGAACAAGTGGTATAATCTGAGCTAGAGGAAGAACAATTTAAGGTATGGTAAAAGGTAGTAACACACAAAGTGATACATACTGACCCTATGTCTTACCTTATAAGATAGATTGAAGAAATGCAAAACCATGTTTATAGTATTTACAGACTTAAAAAAGTTTTTGACACTATCAGCTTGAATATATTCTATATTCAGAAGTAGCAGTGCTAAAATACAGGAGGCAGAAGGCTAACAACAACTTGTACAGAAACCAGACTACATTTATAAGAGTCAAAGATTACGAAGAAGGAAACTTGGGTTTCAGATACCATCAGTGATGAGTTTTGTTAGAGATGAACATGTGCTCAGTTTGGGGAAAGATGGGAAGGGAAATCAGCTGTGCCCTGTTCAATGCAACTGTCCAAGCACTTACTTTTTTTTATAAAGTTCTGGTTTTTACACCTTTTTGTATTGGACACAACAGAAAACATGACAAAACAAGTAAAAGGCAAGCTACTATTTTTACCTGAAAGAAGGCAAGTTCAGATACTTGCACTGTTCTCCCAATTCAGGTTTCTTGCTTTTTCTCTAACTGCCACTTGTGCTCCATGAACATCTCATAGAATCAAGTGGGCTATACCTTCCTGTTGTGATTCTAGTGGAGTTAATTGTTAGTTTACTACCATCTTCAATATTATAGGATGTGAGAAAAATTGAACTTACATAAATTAGTCTCATAAATTCAGCAAGCGAATAAAAACAACACTGGAGCAGTATATTGGTCATGTTTTTATTTAATGAGTTCGTACTATTTTTGATTAAGTAAGGCAATTTATTGTAAATTTTGTTGGTTATGAACTTCACACTACCATGTGATCTATTCAGTGAGGTGATTTCTACCACTAATAATGCTGTGTTGATCATTTATATCATTACCTGACATAAATATACGAAGATTATTATTTAAAAATAAAACTGTATCTAAGATGTACACTAATGGAAAAATATCACAACACCAAGAAGGAGTTGTGTGACATAAACGAAAGTTGGTAGGCATGTTTCTACATCTGAAAGCCAAAAAAACTCCAACTTGATGCCTGTCACATAAGAGTGGCACTAGAAGTGCCATCATGAGGATGCAAATCAGGTTTGCTTTAATACATACTGTAACAGTCAAGAGTGGTTCTTTACTTTGAGATTTGACATGATGAGTTGATGTTAATGAAGACACCATTATCAGCACTCCCTGGGTTTGTACAAGGTCATGTAATAGGGCTACAAGAAGCTGGATGTTCCTTCCATGATACTGCAGAAAGACTTGGCTAGAATATAGCCACTGTCCATGATTATTGGCAGCAGTGGTCATGAGAATGTATGGTCACAAGAGGATTGGGTTCTGGGCAGCCACATGGCATCTGCAAGAGGGAATACCATTGTGTTCAGTGTGTGGCTCTGGCACTTTGTACTGCATTTACAGCAGCAATTTGAGCAGCAGTTTGCTCCACAGTGACATAATAAACTGCTACAAATCAGTTATTTCAAGAATAGCTCTGAGCCAGATGCCCTGTAGTGTGCATTCCAGTGACCTCAAAACATTGTGACTTCAGTGGTGTCAAGCGAGAGCTCATAGGATGACAGATCTGTTGTGTTTTCTGATGAAAGCTGGTTCTGCCTCGGTGCCAGTGATGATCATGTGTTGGTTAGGAGGAGACCAGTTGAGGGCTAGACACACTGGACCTATACATGAGGTTGTGGTCTGTGGTGCGATTTTGTATGACAGCAGAAGCACTCTTGTGGATATCTCATGCATTATGACTGCAAAGCCTGGTGATTCAACCTGATGTGCTTCCATTCATGAATGATATTTCAGGGGTTGTTTCCCAACAGGAATGTTCGCCCACACACCACTGTTGTAATCCAACATGCTTCACAGGGTGTTGATATGTTGCCGTGTCCTTATCAATAACTGGATGTGTCTGCAATCAAGCAGCATTTGGGACGTCATCGTACAACAACTGCAGCATCATCCATGTACAACATTAACCATCCTCCCTGCATAACACACTGGACCTATACCAGAAGTTATGGTCTGTGGTACGATTTTGTATAACAGCAGGAGCACTCTTGTGGATATCTCATGCATTATGACTGTGAAACCTGGTGATTCAACCTGATGTGCTTCCATTCATGAATGGTATTTCAGGGGTTGTTTCCCAACAGGAATGTTCACCCACACACCATTGTTGTAACCCAACATGCTTCACAGAGTGTTGATATTTTGCCGTGTCCTTATCAATAACTGGATGTGTCTGCAATCGAGCAGCATTTGGGACGTCATCGGACAATAACTCCAGCATCATCCACGTACAACATTAATCATCCTCCCTGCATAACACAATGCAAGCATGTTTGCATGCTTGCATTCAACATTCTGGTGGTTACACTGATTACTGATGTACCAGCATTTCACGTTTGCAATGGCTTATCTTGTGCTTTCATTAACCTGTGATCTTGCAATGTTAATCACTTAAATATGTTACCTAGACAAATGCATTTCTGAAATTTAATTACTCTCCATTAATTATTTTTGGGTGTTGAATTTTTTTCAACCACTGTATATTTATGGAACTGGCAATATTCTCACTTCCTCACAAACTGTTGTAGGGGTTGCATGTGATGATAATTGTACATGACCTTAACAATTTGTTATTGCATAAGACATTTTTGTGTATTGACCCACAGAACCCAATATGAAATGATATGGTATAAGAGCCTTTCACTGCTGTTAACTAAGTCAGCTCTTTTCAGCTGTTGATAAATGTTGCATAAGATGTTGTTCATATCAGCAGTGATGATGTTGTGTTCATAATAATCAAATCTAAAGAAAGACATTGTCCACAACCTGAGCAGCTTTTTTATTCTTGTTTGTGTTCTTGTTGACCACTCACTTCATTAGCTATACAGTGCATGGGTACCTTTTTTCATTCCATTTGCTCTTCACCCAGAACTTACCGTTATAATATTTGGTCTTATATCAGTTTTTTCCTAATGGAAAAATAACTTCATATTATCTAGAAATATGTCTAGTTTTATAAATAACAATTTTTGTCTTTGTGGTTCCTGTGATACTAACAAAGGGCAATTATTTGTGCAGGTAAAGCTTGTTGGAGAGGGTGCAGATGATGCAGGTGGTGTGTTTGATGATACAATTACTGAAATGTGTCAAGAGCTTAGCAGTGGAGCAGTGCCTCTTCTGGTGCCAACACCTAATGCTGTTAATGACACTGGATATAACAGAGACAGATACTTGCTCAACCCACAACTTTCTTCACAGCAGCATTTGCTCTGGTTTAAATTTTTAGGTTTGTGTTCACTGCATGTTCTTTGATTGAAATAACTGTAGCTAAAAGTTCAGGTTACGTAAATGCTGTACAACCAACCACTAAACATTATATTTATTACTTGTGATACATTTCTGAAACTTAGTTTCACCCAGATGAAAAACTTGTAGTTTATTATTTTCATTCTTAAACTGGCATCTACTGGGAAGTTGAAGAAACTGCGGCATTTTTACACAGAACTATGCACTACCTCTGTTGGTAATTTAGTGCTAAGACGCGTGAGGGTTCATAGTAAACTTTCTCTGAATATGAAGGCCAATGCATCAATATAAGATCTTTGCTATTACACGATGCTAATGTGACAGAATAGGTGATGTCCTACTATAGTGTTTCGACCTTCAGATGTAGCACGTCCTCCATCTCTATCATGCTTTATGATAGTTCCAAAGATTCTGCTTCTCACTCTATTCATATTCACATTTCTTCTTTGCTGTATTAATTCTTACTTATTTTATATCCTTTTGATTGTTTGCTGTAGAAAATAGTCCTCCTCACATTAGGCCCAACCTTTTTCCTCCCACTTATACTTTTCATAGCTTGTCTTGCAACTCATCTCCACTTGTCATTGTTGGAATTAAACACAAGCCATGACACCCAACTGATGGAAATAATGAAGTTGTTCATATGTCTTTATTTCTCCAACTGCATAATGTGAAACATACTCATGGATTAAAACACTTTGCCAGACTGGAACTCAAGTTCTTGACTGAGTCCTGAGTTTGAGTTCTTCTCTGGTGCAGTTTTAATCTGTCAAGAAGTTTCAGGGAACAATACACTCTGCTGTAAAGTGAATGCTCTATTCTGGAAGCAATGGTGTAGTCCACAGACAGGATTTCCAGGATCTCTGCTCATTACTGTGTGTGTGTGTGTGTGTGTGTGTGTGTGTGTGTGTGTGTGTGTAGTGTCATTAGTGTTATTTATATCATGGGAAGAGCTTTTGTTGATCACACTTATATTTATTTTGTATTGGATTTATCTTTGCCATTCACTATCCTCTACATATTTTTGCAAATGTGGCTTCACTTTTTATGAATTATTATTATTATTATTATTATTATTATTTTCTTTGACTTTTATATGTATTATACAAAATATTTAAACAATAGAAAGTCCAGGCTAGAATATCAACAATATTATGCAAAGTATAGATTGCCAGTCACCATAAAAATGACACGTTGAGCAAGCAAGACGAAAAGATGGTACACAAGAGCTTCTGACCAAAGCCTTATTCATAAAAGAAAATACACACACACACACACACACGACTGTTATCTCCAGTTGCTCAGACCTGAATGCAGCTGAACCATGTCAAATGGGAGCATCAATATGGAATGGGGCAGGGAAGGGGGAGTGATAGCAGAGCATGGTTGGTGGAAGAGGAATCAGTGCTGCCTGGCAAAGTGTGCAGGGACTAGAGGTGGCAGGGCATGGCTGCCAGGCACAGCTATGGAAGGCTGTGGAGAATGGAGGGGGTAAAGTGGAGTGTGGAAAGTAGAGGGGAACAGAAAGGGAAAAGACTGGCAGATGCACCAGCAGAAAGCAGTGCACAGTGAGGAGAGGGAATGTGAATTAGGTTGAGGTGAAAGGACAGAGGGGGTAGAAACTGTTGGGCAAAGGTGTGGGGGTCTGTAGGTTACTGTAGGTTGAGGCCAAAATGATTTTGGGAGCAGAGAATTTGTTGTAAGGGTAACTCCCACTGCACAGTTCAGAAAAAGATGGTGGTGGAGAGGTGGATCCAAATGGCTCAGGTTGTCAAGCAGCCATTGAAATCAAGCACATGATATTCAGCTGCTCTGTTGTGCCACGAGGTTATCCACGTTGCTCATTGGCCACAGTTTGATGAGTCTCCATTAACCCTGGTGGAACACCACTTTAGGAGGGATGGGAAGGATTTTAGGTATGATGTCCATCATTGTGAGGCATGATGAGAGATAATCAAGGCCCTGACAAAGGATGTGGTTCAGTTGTTGAAATCTGGGATAGTATTGGATGATGAAGGGGACACTCCTTTGTAGCTGATTCTTGGGATGGTGGGAGGACTGGGGGTGTTTGGGGATGTGGCACAGGAAATCTGTTTGTGGATTAAGCCAGAGGGATAGTGCCCTTCTGTGAAGGCCTTTGTGGGACATTCAGCGTACTTAGCAAAGGATTTCTTGTCACTGCAGATGTGGCTTCCCTGCGTGACCAGGCTGTATGGGAGGGATTTTTTGATGTGGAAGAGATGTCAGATGTTAGAATGCAGGTGCTGTTGATGATTGGCAGGTTTAATGTGAACATGTGTGGATGAAGCCATCTGAGAAGAGGTGGTCAATGTGGAGGAAGATGACACATTGGGTTAAAGAGGACTAAGTGAATGGATTGGAGAGAAGGAGTTGGAGTGAAGCAATGAGGAAATAGTGTCCTGGCCCTGAGTCCAGATCATGAAGGTATCATCAATGAAACTAAACCAGACCTGGCCCATAAGCAGTTTGGCATAAGAGGATGCCATGTAGGTGCCCATGGCCATGCTACAGATTTGTTTGTGATCTTCATAGGAGAAGTAGTTGCTAAGCAAGTGGCTATGGCTGTGTTACAGTTATGTTTGTACACCTTCCCTTCATAGGAGAAGTAGTTTTCTGTTAGGATATAGTAAGTAAGGTGTATGAGGAATGAGGTAGTTGGTTTGGAGTCTGAAGGATGGGAGAGATAGTGTTGAACAGCATCAAGACCATGGGCTTGTGGGATATTGGGTGCATAGGAAAGTGCCATGAACAGTGATGAGTAGTGATTCAGGAAGTAAATGGGTGGGGATGGTGGAGAGTCAGTGAAGGAAATGGTTGGGTCTTCAGGATTGCTAGGTTTGTAGATTTTTGGGGATCATGTAGGAGGTGAATGTCATAGGGGTAAGAAGGAAAATTAATTCACAGGAGAGTTTCTGGAAAGCGCCAAAGGCTTTGAGCAGGAATTTGAGGTATGTTGGACTTCTGAGATGGCATCATTCTGTCAGATTTTACAGGTGGAGGAGTCAGACAGTTGGCCAGGGCCTTCCACCAGATAGTCACTAAGATTCATGATGGCTGTGTTTGAACTTTACTCTGGAGGTAGAATGGTTAGGTCAGGATATGTTTGGAGACTATGTGTGGCTGTCCTTTGTTCTGCTAAAAGATTGGTGTTCTTCGGAAGGGACCTAGGGAAGGACATTGAAGCCAAGTCAGAGTTAAGGAATTCACAGAAAGTGACCATGAAGTGATTAGGTAAGTTTGGGTGGGGTGGGGGGGGGGGGGGGGTCATGGTTGGATGGTGGCATGAACTGGGAGAGGCAGGGTTCAGTGTTGGAATTTGGTTGGCTTTGATAGGAGGGATCAGTGGCAAAGAATTGTTTTCATTGCAGGGATCGGGCAAAGGAGAGGAGGTCTTTGACAAGTCCAGCATGGATACATTTTTGTGAAGGTGAGACCTTTGGATAGGACTTAAACTTCTGTAGGGCTGAACAGTGTTCTGGGATTTTTTGGCTCTGGATTTAGTGGAGTTTTGGGTGATGTGACAGGTTGACAAGGTCAGCTAGGCAGGGTTTGGGTGCTTTGAGGGGTTGATGGGAAGGAACACACGGGTAGGATATGGGTTAGGTAGTGGTGCCCCAAAGCAGCAGTAGGATGTCAGAGAGTCGGTAATGTATGACGGTGGGTATCTGGGGTGCTTTTCCAGGTGCTGGAGTACAATCTATTCAATTTCATAGATGGGTTGTACATAGTAGGGCTGCACATTAGCTATATCTTGCAGAGGAAGGAGAGGTGGTTCTGGTAAGACCAGGCCATGGTCATGTGTTTTTGCACTACCAGGTTTGTGAGGGAGAGGGTCTGGCTGAATCTGAAAAGGTCAAGGTCATTGTGAAAGGAGGGTGGGGATTGAGAGAGATGAATTTTTATGGTTAGGTCATTTATGGAGATTCCAAGGTTCAGGAAGCATTTATGGAACAGGATGTGGGAATGGGTTTTATCTTATACAACCCCAACACTTTCTCTCCCATCCCTCAACCCAGCTTGCCACCTTCTTGGACATTGACCACCACCTCTCCAATGGCTACATCCACAGCTCTGTCTATATTAAACCCACCAGCCACCTACATACAGTACATGCATTTCAACAGCTGCCATCCATCCCACACCTAAAAATTCCTCCCATGCAGCTTGGTCATCTGGGCATGCTGTATATGCAATGACAAGAACTCCCTTGCCCCAGTTTGCTGAATGTCTCACAAAAGCCTTCACAGACAGGCACTATCCCCTAGACCTTGTATGCAAACAGATTTCCCATGCTTTATCCTCACAAAACTCCAATCCTCCCACCACCCCCACTAACCAGCTACAAAGGGGCAACCCATTTGTCACCTAATACCACTCCAGACAGGAATAGCTGAAACACATTCTTCATCTGGGCTTTGATTATCTCTCATTGTGCTCTGAATTGAGGCATATCATGCCATAGACCCTTCCCACCTCATTTAAAGTGGTGGGTCATCGCCTACCCAACGTCCACAGTCTTGAACTCCATTCCTATGCCACCCCAGTCCCAAATGTTTGCCACTGGGAATATATCCCTGCGGAAGACCTAGGTGCAAGAGCTACCCAATCTACCCACCCTACACTTTCTATCCCAGTGCTGTCACAGGCTGATCCTACACTATGAGAGGCCAAGCCACCCCTGAAAGCAGAGGCCAAGCCACCTCTGAAAGCAGCTATGTCAATTGTCACTCTGCTGCAACCATTTCTCATCTTTACCAGTGTGAATGACCACTACCAAACTGTGTGGCCAAAGCAAAGTGGCGTAACATGCAGGTGAACATAACAAGCTTGATTTCAATGTCTACTTCATAATTCAAACCATCTGGAGGGGGGGGGGGCACTTGTCAGAAAACTGCTCTCCCAGTTGTTCTCAGCTTTTGGGACTGGAGTTGCTACTTCTCAATCAAGTAGCTCCTCTATTGGCTTCACAAGGGCCGAGTGCACCCTGCTTGCCAACAGTGCTCAGACAGTCACCAACCCAAGCACCAGCCAAGCCTCACAGCATGTAACTTCAGTTATCTGATGCAAACTGGTGTGTCCACACTTTGCCAGGGTGGTCTGGCCCTCCTCCCAACTCTATGCCTAGTAGACATGGCCTACCACCTCTAGCCCCTGCATGCTCTGTCAGGCAGTGCTGATTCCTCTTCCCACACCTGTACCCTGCTATCCCTTTCCTTTCCTACCCCACTCTGGATTGTTGCTCCCGTTCGAAGTGTTTCAGTGCATTTTGACCTGATCAGCAGTTTGTGTGTGTGTGTGTGTGTGTGTGTGTGTGTGTGTTTTCTTCTAGGAAGAAGGTTTTGATCAAAGCTCTTGTGTACAGTCTTTTATCATGTCTGTCTGCAGCTCAATATACCATATTTACAGTGAGTAGCAATCTGTCCTTTACACAAAGTATTTACTCATTCTGTATATCATTGAATAGGTATCTTGTTTGGGGTTGCGGTACGGACAAAGAAGCCACTAGCCGTACCATTAGCTCCTATTGTGTGGAAACTGCTGGTTGAAGAACCAGTGACAATGGATGATTTAGAAGAGACAGATATTCTTTACACGCAAAGTCTGAGAGGAATAAGAGACATACATTTATCTGGCATAACGGAAACAAACTTCTATGAGGTAAGTTGCTAAAAAAATAGCTCCTTCCATGTTGCGTTTCATGTTTGGAAATTCGTTGTGTAAATAATGCAATGATATTGCATGTATGCTACCCCACCATGAAAATAATAATGCAAGTTATGGTAAGTTGTTCACTCTTCCTGAAATTACTTTTTATTTTATGAGGGTTTGCCATTTTTGTTGTAATGCAGATAGTGAGTGATTGAATACTCAGTGATAGCATGCTTTGAAGATGTCACATAACCATATGTTTAGCATCTGAGACAAACAATGATTGGTAAGATTAATAGATTAATTGTGCGCCTTGTTGTTAGACATGGAGATTCTTATTGCTCCTTTCATTTTTTACAGTTATAATAAATCACTGAAGATTGATTGATCGATGTAAGTCAGAAATAATTTGCCCTTCAAATATAGAGAAAGCCTTTAGAATACTTAGATATAAAGTGTTGTTGTGATCTTTAGTCCAAAGAGTGGTTTGATGCAGCTCTCCATGCTAGTTTATTGTGTGCAAGCCTCTTCATCTCCGCATAAGTAATACAACCTATATCCATTTGAACTTGCTTACTGCATTCAAGGCTTGGTCACCGTCTGCAGTTTTGCACCATCCCCAAGTGCACACACGCACGCACACGCACACACACACACACACACACACACACACACATTGACAATTTCTTGATGCCTTAGGATGTGTCCTATCAACCAGTCCCTTCTTTTAGGGAATTTGTGCCATTTTTTTCCCTCCAGTGTGATTTAGTACCTTCTCGTTAATTATTTGATTTGCTCACATAATCTTCAATGTTCTGTACCACCACATTTCAGAATCTTCTATTCTTCTCTTGTCTGAATTGCCCATCATCCATGTTTCATTTCCATACCATGTGAAACCTTCAGAAAAGATTTCAAACACTTAAATTTACCCAAAAGCTAGTTAAAGTGGAGGTACAATATATGTGACAGTTATCTGACTGTAGTTGGTGACTGAGTTGTCCTTTTCTGTAACCACTGTTTTATTGATCTGATAGTATTACCCTTGAGGCAAAAGAACAAAAGTAAATAACTAAGAATATTAAATAATTCTTCCTCACTGCAAAATCACAATTATAATGTGTGTGTGTGTGTGTGTGTGTGTGTGTGTGTGTGTGTGTGTTTCGAGTGAAGTTCAAATATTTCATTGGTTGTTAGCTAGCAACATGGGAGTAGATCTCATTAATTTTCATAGTGTTTCATAAATGCACCCATTCATTTAAACTTGTATGTTTCACAGGAGTTCTCAAAAGTAAAATGTTTCCATGTTCTTCTGTTTTTTAAAATTGCATTCTTAATGACTGTACTTTTTTAAGTTACTACATATTTGACTGAAGTTGACCTGTTAATATGTTTCCTATTAGTTCCACTTTTCAGATTTAAATTATATTCTATTTTGCATTTGAAGGCATTGTTGTATGAAAATGTAGTTGTACTACTTAATTAGATTTTTTGTAGTTTACGTAAATTCAAAACCTGCCAGACTGATCATTAGCACTGATGTATGTAGAGCACATAATGAGAAAGAAGCATTTAACTGTGGTGTGTGTGGGGGGAGGGGGAGGGGGAGAGAGAGAGAGAGAGAGACCACTGTGTTGTGTACATTAGATACATTGTGAAAAGAATTTTGTGACTATATATATATATAACAGAATAAAGGGATATAATGAGCCAAGGATGATCTCCACTGACAGAATGTAAGTTTTTTCATGGGAATAAGATGACACTTACTAATTCTTTTGGAACATTGTTAATGGTTTAGGTGGATTGTTGAACTGTAAAGACTGTCAACCCAACAAACCACCACAGGTGTACATCCACTGTTATCACAGTAGCACCTAGCTTTTCTCCACATGTAGGGAAATGACAGAGAGTGGCAATTGAGATTGCAGTTCCAACATTGAAATAGACCACTCTTGCTCCATATTGGATCTGGAAGGTAGATTAGGGTTTAACATCCTTTGACAACAAAGTCATTTGGAGACAGAGTTGAAGTCCAAATTGGGGAAAGAAAATCGACTGTGCTTTTTCAAGGGAACCATCTTGGCTTTGCCTTAAGTGATATAGGGATACAATGGGAAACCTACTGTATGGATATTTAAACCACATTCCTTCCAAATGTGAATCCACTGTCCAATGTGTAAACCGTTGCACCATCTTGTTTGTTTTGGACTCCCCACTGTCAGTATGTAACCTGTTCACTTTACAGTTAATGTTTATACATAGATTTCTACAAATTGGATGAAAAGAGCAACGCATGCGGTGTCTCGATGAAAAAGAACTCTCTTTAGCCATAGTTGGCTGAGTTACAGGCATGCAACATCCAGTGCTACAGCATATCCACCTGTTGGTTTCTGTCAGTTCATTCACATCAGCAGTGTTCCTGCCAAACACACCCGCCTTACCTGCCTTGTACAGTTTCCAGCATGACTCCCCAGATGGTGGCACATGCACAACCTTTGAATGAAATTATGTGCCTGGGAAGAGATTTGTTGGCCAGCAAATAAGTACCCAGTGCCTCCGGTAAAAATAGACTATATTGTTGGATATAAGGAGATTTAAGCAAAAAATTAAAATTTATACCAAGACCAGGATTTGAATAAGGTCTCTTGCTCATAGGTAGATGTGCTAACCACTATGTCGCCATGGCACAGTGGCTTTGCACAGCTGCTCAGACTGCGCTAGTACTCCTCCCTTCTCAATCCAAATTCCCATTCATGTATCAGCCCACTTGATATTCCTCTAAACTCAAACAGCATTTGAGGAGGGAGGTGTGCTGAGTAGTGCAAAGCCACTGGGCCAAAGAGGTGTAGTGGTTAGTGCATCTACGTAGTGAGCAGAAGACCTGAGTTTTAATCCTGGCCTTTGTGCAAGTTTACAGTATCGCTTCAGTCTGCATATATACTGCATAGATGTTTGAGACCCAAAAAGGATTCTACAGTTGCATAGATGCATTTGATATATTGTTGGGCTCTGTGTCCTCCAATTAAAGTGTTGTATACCTATATCAGTTTCAGATCAAATATAAATGAACATCACATCAAAGTTCAAGGAGCCTTCACAGAAGCCACTAATTCAAAGTAATTGTCTCCCTGACATAACTTTTGATACCTAGAAACCCCAGTGAGAAAACTTTCAAAATAAGCTGCCAGACAGAAATTTGTATGTGAAATATCAGGATAGTTTTGATTTTGTTCCACACTTCACCCCACAATATTCTCCACAACTATTAAATTTCCACACTTGGTCATGACCAGAAGGTCATATGTGATTATCTTTCACAACAGTGAGCATATGTACAGCAAGATAATAAACATAGCCCTACTTACCTGTACCATTGAGAGACGTAACACAATAGCACAACATACACTTTGTTCATCTGACCTAACCGTGTCTAAATCTATAGTTACAGTCACAGTTCAATACAAAACAATTTGAGCACCAATCAAAGTCACTTCCTGTGCAACAGTACATGGTTATAATTTATAATATATATGAACTAAAAACAAAGCTCATTGCACCGCTGAGGTTGAGCTGTTACCAGCTGTTTGGTCTAAACTCAGCCAACACCCATTGTGATCTGCTTAGAACAAGAAGACACTACCTTTATTTGCAGCTTCTCAGCCAGTGATGTCAGGCATGTCATTTTTCCTAATATTCATAATTAAGCTACTTGTGTGTGTCACAATAGTGATGCAAACTTCAGCTCACTCGTAACCAGTTTTGTGATAATTTTAAGATCAATCTGTCTCATACATAACATATTTTCCCAGAAGATCTATTTCTTTCTTCACACTCATTAAGTACAAGTGTAGCTCTTTTACAACTACACATTATATTCTTCATCTCATCAATAGTTTCTAGAAATTAAGTATCTTGTTCACCAAAAGGGCATGATGCTAATGGATGGAACCCTTTGGACCATCTCAGTGTCTTGCCTCTGTTCCAAGACTGGTGAACTGCGCACTCGTATGGAGTCTAAAGCACTTTCACAGCCTTTAATCTTGAATACTGTTGCTTGACCTCTATTGAAATGACTTTTGTAAATAGTCCATGAGCAAAGATATGTTAAGAATCCATTCCAGCAATAAGTTAGCTTCAGTAGACAGAGAGAGAGTGATTTGCACTAACACATGTCTTTAATTATGAACACAAGTTTAATATATATTTGCCAAATTAATCATCATAGTGTGCCCATTTTGGGTATGAAGAACTTTAACTTGACAACAGATTGCATTCATAAACTTATGTAGGAAATATTTTCTGTGTCGTCGTTGTGGTCTTCAGTCCTGAGACTGGTTGGATGCAGCTCTCCATGCTACTCTATCCTGTGCAAGCCTCTTCATCTCCCAGTACCCACTGCAACCTACATCCTTCTGAATCTGCATAGTGTAGTCATCTCTTGGTCTTCCTCTACGATTTTTACCCTCCACACTGCCCTCCAATACTAAATTGGTGATCCCTTGATGCCTCAGAACATGTCTTACCAACCGATCCCTTCTTCTGGTCAAGTTGTGCCACAAACTTCTCTTCTCCCCAATGTGTCATGTCCTTTTATTTGATTGAGTGCAAAGGTACAGCGATGAAAGCACTGGGCTCATATTTCTTTAAATTACTGAAGATAAATGCCTTCAGTGAAGGAGTTCCTTCCCCATCCTTGTCCCGTTCAATCTTATTTCATTTCTAATGTCGTAATTGTCAGCACTACTTTAAGCCAAATCTTATTTCTTTCATGCAGTTTTCTTTGTGAAAAGAACTGTTCCTGATACCAAGTACCAGGAACTTGCTACCTTAATTTTGGATTTCTTTGCTACAGAAATGAATATGCTTGTTTTTAGTTAGGTTACATCAAAGATGATGTGTCGATGACTTCAATGCCACATGGTGTGGAGTAGCTGAGGGAAGGATTAAGAATAATATTTATTGTGCCATTTTACGTATACGGCAAGATTTAGAATACTATATTGTGGTTGTTGCGTCTCTTAGGGCTGCCATATTGAAAACGTATGTGGTGGTTTACTACTTGGGGAGATTCTCTGTCGACAAATGTGTGTCGTTTGACTGTATTCATTTATATTGTTGCTAATCCCCTGTACAGTGGGTACTGACAACAAGAAGTATCTTCTGTGCTTCAGCAATGTCACAGTAAAACCCCTCCATCGCTGACCTTCAGTGTTTGGTGTGATTTACGCAGGCCAAAATGGCTCCTTTGGTGCTATGGTTTCCATATTCACTAGTGTTTCACATGTGCATTTCAGAAAAATATCTCAGTTTGAACTCTAATCGAGGGAACAATAAACCGGCTGAGAACATAACTTACATCCTGCATAGTGTAAGCTTCAGTTACTGTGCAATACATACCCAGAAGAAAAAAAATTGTAAACACTGCTCATTACCTTACTTATGTGAAGTGGGAAATTCAGGGTGGGATGATAATAATAATAATATGAAGAGGATAGAGTGCTACTCACTATATAGGAGACGTGTTGAAAAACACTCAACACCTCCTCCATGTGATGAGTAGCAATCTAACCTTTCCTTATTGTTGTTATTGTACCTGTCTGCAACACAACACTTCCTCTGCGTAATAAGTAACTGTTATAACGTCAAGTAGAACACATATATTTCAGAATGGCACAACACATGTAAGTCACTGAGCAAGTTGACAAAGTGAGACATGTGAACAAGGTAACATTCGAATGAACACTGAGTCCAAGTCAAGCGGCCGCTGGCTCGCTGTCCACTTAGGTGGCATGGCTGGCAGACAGCGCCGCACGTAGAGGACGTGCATAATTACGCGGTGACACTTTGAATGATCGGCGAGTCACAACACTTTTCCCCCCTTTGAAATTTTTGCACTGGTCTTGATGGAGGTGGCCTGGAGAGTGCTAACGTCCATAGGTGTTGTTTGACCGGCCTTAAAGTCTTGAGGAGGAGGCTACCCGTACGGACGGAAGTGTTCCCGATGATAACGGGTCGAGATGACAGGAGACGTAGGGGTAGAATCGGCTGGGGCCCTGTGCACCAATCTGCCCATTGCGGCAAGTCCAGTTGATATAACAGGAGACATGGGCGAAGTGTCGGCGTCCGGAGGAGAAGCAGGCAAGTAGATTGGCTCCGACAGATGATGGTCATCCGGTTCCTGCATGGACACGTCTCCCGGTGGCGCCCGTTCTTGTACTGCCACCGAGATGACGGTGAGAGGGCTGCATTGTGAGTAATGAGAGATTCCAAGATCCCGAGCATCAGATGAAGGTGGTGTAGCGGCATTTGGAACAGGCGTTGCCAGCACCCGAGGACGAAGCTGCTCCGAATGACGCACTGCAACACCTGTGTCCATCTGGATTTCACTGGCGTCACCCACGGTGTCGTAAGATGCGACCCGGACTCCATTTTGGCTGCCTGCCATATCCTCGTACCCAGACAAGGTCGTTGGTGGTGAACCAGCCAAGCAAAGGCACTCGCTGCCATGAGATGGAAGGCTGCAGAAGATGAAGTAGCGTGCGGGGCTGTCGGCCATGTAAGAGCTCAGCCGGGCTGTGGTCGCCCATGGGGGTGAAACTGTAAGAAGCCAGAAACTGGAGAAGCGCATCATCAGCAGCAGAAGAAGTCAGGAGTTTCCGCATCTGAGCCTTAAATGTGCGGACCAGTCTTTCGGACTGACCGTTTGACTGTGGATGGAACGGAGGGGCCGTGACATTCATAACGCTGTGACGAGCACAAAAATCCGCAAAGTCGGCTAGAGGCAAATTGCAGACCATTATCAGTAACAAGAGTTGAGGGAAGGCTTTCCAAAGAAAAGTGTGGATGAGAGCACTTGTGGTTGCCCCGGTGGTAGGCGACGTGCAACGGACAATGAAAGGAAAGTTAGAGTAGGCGTGAATTACGAGGAGCCAATAAGTACTTAAAAAGGGTCCCGCAAAGTCAGCATGAATGTGCACCCAGGGTGTCTCAGGCAAAGGCCACGGTGACAAAGATGACTTCGGGGTGGCGGCCTGTGGCACACAAGGGCCACAGGCAGCGACCATGTGAGCTATTTCAGAGCAATACCGGGCCAGTACACATGACGGCATGCCAGAGATTTCGTACGAGAGACACCCCAGTGCCCTTGGTGAAGGAGGCGCAAGACCGAAGCACGCAAAGACGCAGGTACCACAACACGCGGCGAAGCTTTGTCAGTGGAAAGGAGGGTAACACCATCCCTAGCCGTGAGGTGGTAGCGCAAAGCGTAGTAATTCCACAATGGATCAGAAGTCTTAGCAGACGGACGATCTGGCCAACCCTTCTGAATACAGCGTAAAACCCGGGAGAGGGTAAAGTCAGAACCCGTAGCAGTCGCCAGCCGGTCCCCGGTGATGGGAAACCCATCCACAACCTGCTGTTTGGCAACATCCAGGTGGAAACACAGAAGTTCGTCCCTATCAAATGCCAGATCAGGACCCATGGGAAGGCAAGTAAGTGCATCAGCATTTGCATGTTGAGCTGTTGGCCGGAAATGAATCTCATAATCGAAACGAGACAAGTAAAGAGCCCAATGCTGGAGGCGGTGTGCAGCCTTGTCAGGAAGGGACGATGATGGATGAAACAAGGAAACAAGTGGTTTGTGATCCGTAACAAGATGAAATTTGAAGCCATAGAGAAAAACACCAAACTTATGAAGAGCATAAATAATGGCCAAAGCTTCTTTTTCAATTTGAGAATACTTTTGTTGGGCATCCATGAGCGTTTTGAATGCATAAGCAATGGGTGGTTCAGAGCCGTCCGAAAAACGGTCCGCAAGGACTGCACCGAGCCTGTATTGAGAGGCGTCCGTGGCAAGAACAAGATGTTGGCCAGGTCGATAAGTAGCCAGGCACGGGGCCTGTTTCAGCGTAGCCTTCAGTTTGTGGAAAGCCACATCGCATGATGCGGACCAGTGAAAAGGCACATTTTTATGCAACAGGCGATGAAACGGCTGAGCTACCAATGCAGCAGATGGTAAAAACTTTTGATAGTATGCTATTTTCCCCAAGAAGGCCTGCAGTTCCTTAACAGATGTAGGGCGAGGAAGGGCATCGATCGCAACGACAGTTTGCTGAAGAGGACAAATACCATCCTGAGAGAGTTGAAACCCCAAGTATGTGATAGATGCCTGAAAAAATTGTGATTTCGGAAGATTACACTTAAGACTGGCAGTTTGTAAGACATGAAAAAGTGTGTGGAGGTTCTGAAGATTTTCTTCAGTGGTGGAACCAGTGACAACAATGTCGTCCATGTAATTTATACACCCAGGGACATGGAGCAGTAATTGTTCCAAGAACCGTTGAAAGAGAGCAGGGGTGCTGGCAACCCCTAATTGCAATCATGGGTATTGATAGAGGCCGAAAGGCATGTTAAGGACAAGAAACTGCCTGGAAGCAGTGTCGAGAGGAAGTTGATGATAAGCTTCTGACAGGTCAATTTTAGAAAAATATTGGCCACCCGCAAGTTTAGTGAACAATTCTTCAGGTCGGGGCATAGGATAAGTGTCGATGAGGCATTGTGCATTATTTACAGTGGCTTTAAAATCGCCACAGGACGAATATCACCATTGGGCTTAGCAACAACAATGACAGGAGAGGACCACTCACTGGAAGTGACAGGAAGCAAGACCCCTGAAGTAGTGAGACGATCCAGCTCCCGTTTTACCCAATCACGAAGGGCCACAGTAATGGGCCGAGCCCAGTGGGTTTGAGCATGATATGAGCTTCAAAGTCGTTTGCACGGCCTAACCAAGTACAAAAAAGGGACGAAAATGTCCTTGAAAAGGAATGCAATTGAGCATAAAGAGTAGCATCAGAGACAATATTAACAGAGTCATCCATGGAGAACCCAAAAACGCGAAAGGCATCAAAACCAAAAAGATTTTCTGCGTTGCTCTGGTCGACCACAAATATGGGAACATTGCGAACGATGGATTTGTAAGATACCTCAGCATTAAATTGTCCGAGGAGAGAAATCTTCTGTTTATTGTATGTCCGTAATTGCTGAGTGACAGGTGATAGGAGTGGAGAACCCAACTGAAGACACGTCTGAGAACTAATTATAGTGGCAGCAGAACCGGTATCCACCTGCATGCGAACATCCCGACCAAGGATTTGGACAGTGAGGAATAACTTCCCTGAAAGGGAAGAAGTGCAATTGACAGACAGCACAGAAGCAGAATCAGCGTCACAGTCATGAACATCATGTAAGCGGTCAGATTTGCAAATGGCAAACACATGACCCTTCTTTTTGCAATTGTGACACACGGCCCAACACTGGGGACAGTCTTCCTGTTTTGTAAAATACCGCGGACATGAAGGAAGCTGCCATGGGTTCTGCTGCAGTTTCTTTGAGGGTTGTTTACGGTTAGGCTGAGGCTGCGCGTGGGAGCGTACTGCGGCCATGTCTGCCGGCGGAGATGCATCGCACGCGTCGTCAACAGCGCACGTATTTCCCCTAAGTCACCCCACGCCTCTATTTGCACTCCAGTGGCGCAAGAAATTGCAAAAGACTGGGCAATAGATAGGACTTCATCTAGATTCGGATTTGCCAACTGAAGGGCACGTTGCTGAACTTCTTTTTCGGGCACCGACCGGATAATAGCATCCCGTACCATTGAACGTCAGTAACAAATTGACACTTTCGACTGAGGCCGTGAAGCTCAGCAGCCCAAGCACGATAGGATTGATGCGGTTGTTTTTGACAACGGTAAAAGGCAACATGAGAGGCTACCACATGGGTTTGCTTTTGAAAATAGACAGACAGAAGTGAGCACATTTCAGCAAAGAACAAAGACACAGGATCTTTCAAAGGAGTCAGTTGTGACAACAACTAATACATTTGAGGTGAAATCCATTAAAGGAACAGAGACTTACATGTTTGTTCATCTGCGACATGAAATGTCAAGAAGTTCTATCAAAGACATTTTTCGTAATCAGACCAGTCTCCTGCCGTCTCGTCGTAAGGAGGAAAAGGAGGTATAGACAACGATGAGAAATGCCCCGCATTTGACGCCGCGACGAAATCGCGAATTGCCGATGTTAGAAGTGTTTGCTGTTCAATGAGACCTTGCAATAGTTGATCGACAGTAGCCATGGAAACCTGTGGGTCAACGAAGAAAAGGAAAAATCCACTACCTCGTCACCAATTGTTATAATGTCAAGTTGAACACACATATTTCAGAACTACACAACACATATAAGTCACTGAGCAAGTTGACAAAGCAAGACATATGAACGAGGTAACATTCAAAAGAACACTGATTCCAAATCTAGCGGCCGCTGGTTGGCTGGCTGCTTAGGAGGCGCAGCTGCTGCATGGCTGGTAGACAGCACCGCATGTAGACGATGCGCGTAATAGCGCGGCGCCACTTTGTATGATTGGCGAGTCACAACAGTTACATATCATCCTTTCCCTGTTGTTGTTATGCAAAGTGATGAGAACTGTCCTGGATCACTGGCTAGTTGATAGATTGAGTGTGAACACAGCTTTTATGTATTATTATAATTATTATTATTAATAAAATAGAAAGAACTTCCACATGGGAAAAATATATTAAAAACAAAGATTCCAAGATTTACCAAGCGGGAAAGCGCTGGTAGACAGGCACAATAAAATAACACACAAACACACACACAAAATTACGAGCCTTAGCAACCGGCGGTTGCTTCGTCAGGAAAGAGGGAAGGAGAAGGAAAGATGAAAGGATGTGGGTTTTAAGGGCGAGGGTAAGGAGCCATTCCAATCCCGGGAGCGGAAAGACTTACCTTAGGGGGAAAAAAAGGATAGGTATATACTCGCGCGCGCACACACACACACACACACACACACACACACACACACACACACATATCCAAATGGATTTTATTCAATATAAGCCCCAAGATAGTTAAATTTTCTACCTGTTTCATAACTGCTCCATCATTGGCGTAACTTCAAATTTAGTGTCAGTATTCACTACCAGATATTTGGTTTTTGTCAGACTCACTTGCAATCCCCGTTTATCATTCAATATAAACAGCGTATCATGAACTCAAGGTCAAATTCATCTTGTGCTAGAATGGCTTGACCATCCGCAAAACTTAATGAAAACAGCTGTATATCGTTAATAGTAATTTCCATTCCTCTGCAACTTTTCTTCTACCTTCGGAGTGTCCGTTTGTGACATTAATAGGTTCTGCTAATCTTGACCCTCTTTTAATTTGTACCTTATTATCTCTGTACATTTCAATAATAGTCTGTAGAAGTTAATCACCCATATAAAATCTTTCAAAGCTTCCTAGAATTTTGCTCTAGGAACTGTGTCACAGGCTTTAGCTAAATCTACACAGACGATGTGTAGCTCCTTCCCTACTGCTATGAATTTCTCCATTAGCTGTTGTAAAATAAAAAGGTTATCTGTACAGGATCTGTTCTGTCTGAACCCACTCTGGTCTCCTCCAATATGGTGTCCAACATTCTATCTTATTTTCTCTCACACAGTTTTGCCAAATAAGCAGCTCATCATGCAGTTCCCACTTATGTCTCTGCAGCAATCAGTGTCTTTTCCATTTCTCTTCTTGAAAATGGAGACCATGTACGATCTTTTCCACACCAATGGAACTTCAATCTGTTGACAGCAGTTGCTCATAAGCTGGTATTCTTTTCGTTAAATCGTGTCCTCAGGCTTTCAGTAACTCCACAGGAATATTTCCAGGACCAGGTGATTGGCCATTCTTCGTTTTAGCTAATGCACTGAGTACGTTCTCTGTCGTGATGTTCATATTCCTAACTTTTTGTTCTGTCCTCAGTTAGAAAAACAGTATAATGCTTTTTCCATTAGCTTAAAGGAATTAAATTGTTTACTGCTTTGTTTCTTGGAGTTTTCCTCATACCAGGGATTGTTCTCCATACTTCTGGTTGTGATCCACCTATTAAACTCTCAATTTGGATGCATTTCTGTTCCCACATCTTGTTCTTTTCTGATTTTATTCTGTTTTGTAATTCCTGATTCATTGTCTTGTAATTTTGTCTTGAAGTACATTTTTTTCATTTCCCAAATTAACTTCTTAAGGTCATCTGACAGCCATGGAGGATCCTATTTGTCTACACCTTTACTCTGTCCCCAGCAGCTCTAGAGCAATTTTCCTAATTGTTTGTATAATATTTACATGTTCCCTTTCAACATTGTTATCTTTTGGCACCATTTTTAGTTCACACTCTAATCGTCATTGAAATAAATCATTTGTGCTGAATTGATTTAGGAGGAAGATCTTGTACTCTGTCTCTTCCAGTTTTTCTTCATTGCTCTTAATTTTAGCAATATTTTTTGTTTATAATTGTTAATAATTTGTATTCTTTACCCTGCAGGTAATACCACTGGAGTGTTTTGAAGGCACTAGTTGTACGGGAAAAGTTATGCCCATTGTACCAGGTGGCAGAAGCATTCCCCTCACATTCCACAATCGTTTGCAGTATGTGGAACAGGCTGTCCAGTTCAGACTACATGAAATGGACCTTCAGGTAAATAAGATTGCTATAATTTTAAATTTTTAGTGGTATGTTTTTCATTGATTAATTGCTTCTTTATGCCTCTTTCTGTGGATTCCATTGTGTCACTCAGTTTCTATCTAACCTCATAATGTACCTCTCTTTGTCTTTGTCCTGATTTTATCCTCAGCTGTGTGACTTAGTATGTGGTCCGAATTGTTGGCTGAACCACTATTACTGATCTCCTTCAGGAACGATGTTTGTTAAAGACG
The DNA here is from genome assembly GCF_023897955.1 of Schistocerca gregaria. Taxonomy (NCBI): domain Eukaryota; kingdom Metazoa; phylum Arthropoda; class Insecta; order Orthoptera; family Acrididae; genus Schistocerca; species Schistocerca gregaria. The sequence goes on from NC_064926.1 coordinate 348,656,036, forward strand.
TGACATCTTGTGGATCTTACTGAGTCATACACTAGACTTAAAAGTGCCAGTAATGTAATCAAGAAGGACAGTATTTATGGCCATGGAAAGAGTCATTGCACATATTAACATAAGACAAATACAGCAAAGAAAATATTTGTTACATCTGAAAATACTAAATATTACTTTTAGTGCAACTTCATAATAAACATTGTTACCATGTTGCTAACAGAGCCTTTCAGTCCTTGAGTTTAGATATTCAGATGAATTGTAGAAATTGTGGCTAATGAGGTAGGTATTCAATTTTCTTTTAAATTGATAGGGATTTCCAATTTTTTTCTTTACTTTATATGGGAGCTTGTTGATTATCTTACCACCAGAGAGTTTAACTCTATTCTGAACTCTGAAGAAGGAGACAAAGCTTACATGAAAATTATTTTTGTGTCTTGTGTTATGAGTGTGTGTGTTACAGCTCAGCTGAAACTGATTTTTTTTTTAATTGTTGCTGTGGTCTTCAGTCCAGAGACTGGTTGGATGCAGCCCTCTGTGCTACTCTATCCTGCCCAAGCTTCTTCATCTCCAAGTAATTACTGCAACCTACTTCCTTTTGAATCTGCTTAGTGTGTTCATCTCTTGGTCTCCATGTATGATTTTTACCCTCCACAGTTCCCTGCAGTACTAAATTGGTTATCGCTTGATGCCTCAGAATGCATCCTACCAACCAACCCCTTCTGCTAGTCATGTTGTGCCACAAATTCCTCTTCTCCTGAATTCTATTCAGTATCTCCTCATTACTCACGTGGTCTACCAATCTAATCTTCAGCATTCTTCTGTAGCACCACATTTTGAAAGCTGCTATTCTCTCTTTGTCTAAACTATTTATCATCCTTGGCTACACTCCATACAAATATTTTCAGAAAGGACTTCTTGACACTTAAATCTATACTCAATGTAAACAAATTTCTCTTCTTAAGAAATGCTTTCCTTGCCATAAGCAGTCTATATTTTATATCCACCACACTTCAACAGTCTTCAGTTATTTTGCTTCCCAAATAGCAAAACACATTTACTACTTAAGTGTCTCATTTCCTAATATAATTCCCTCAGCATCACCTGATTTAATTTGATTACACTCCATCACCCTTATTTTACTCTTGTTGATGTTCATCTTATATCCTCCTTTCAAGACACACTCCATTCTTTTGAACTGTTCTTCCAAGTCCTTTGCTGTATCTGACAGAAATACAATTTTATCGGCAAATTCAAAGTTTTTCTTTCTTCTCCATGGATTTTAATTCCTACTCCATTTTTTTCTTTTGTTTCCTTTACCACTAGCTCAGTATACAGATTGATTAGGCTGCAATCCTGTCTCACTCCCTTCTCAACCACTGCTCCCCTTTCATGCTCCTCGACTCTTTATAACTGTCATCTGGTTTCTGTACAAATTGTAAATAGCCTTTTGCTACCTGTCTTTTACACCTACCACCTTCAGAATTTGGAAGAGAGTATTCCAGTCAACATTGTCAAAAGCTATTTCTAAGTCTACAAATGCTAGAATGTAGGTTTGCCTTTCCTTAACCTGTCTTCTAAGAAAAGTCATAGGTCAATATTGCCTTGCTTGTTCCAACATTTCTGTGGAACCAAACTGATCTTCCCTGAGGTTGTCTCCTGCATGTTTTTCCTTTTGTCTTTAAAGAATTTGTGTTAGTATTTTGCTGTCATGACTTATTAAACTGATAGTTTAGTAATTTTCACACCTGTCAACACCTGCTTTCTTTGGGATTGGAATTATTATATTCTTCTTGAAGTCTGAGGGTATTTCACCTGTCTCATACATCTTGGGAGGGTTTTGTCATGGCTGGCTTACCTGAGGCTACCAGCAGTTCTAATGGAATGTTGTCTACTCCTGGGGCCTTGTTTTGACTTTCAATGCTGTGACAAATTCTTCACGCAGTATCATATCTCCCCTCTCATATTCATCTGTGTCTGCTTCCATTTCCATAACATTGTCCTCAAGCAAATCGCCCTTGTATAGACCCTCTATCTATTCCTTCCACCTTTCTGCATTCCCTTCTTTCCTTGCCAGCCGCGGTGGTCTCGTGGTTCTAGGCGCGCAGACCGGAACCGTGCGACTGCTACGGTCGCAGGTTCGAATCCTGCGTCGGGCATGGATGTGTGTGATGTCCTTAGGTTAGTTAGGCTTAAGTAGTTCTAAGTTCTAGGGGACTAATGACCGCAGCAGTTGAGTCCCATAGTGCTCAGAGCCATTTGAACCTTCTTTCCTTGGGACTGGTTTTCCATCCGAGCTCTTGATATTCATACAGGTGGCTCTCTTTTCTCCAAAGATCTCTTTAATTTCCTTGTAGGCAGTATCTATCTTATCCCTAGTGATATATGCCTCTACATCCTTACATTTGTCCTCTAGCTGTCCCTGCTTAGCGTTTTGCACTTCCTGTCAACTCATTTTTTGAGACGTTTGTATTCCTTTTTGCCTGATTCATTTACTGCATTTTTATATTTTTTTCTTTCATCAGTTAAATTCATTATATCTTCCATTACTCAAGGATTTCTACTAGCCCTCACCTTTTTACCTTCTTGATCCTCTGCTGCCTTCACTATTTCATCTCTCAAAGTTACCCATTCTTCTTCTACTGTATTTCTTTCACCTGTTCTTGTCAGTCGTTCCCTAATGGTCTCTCTGAAATTCTCTACAACCTCTGGTTCTTTCAGTTTGTCCAGTTCCCATCTCCTTTAATTCCCACCTTTTTGCAGTTTCTTCAGTTTAAATCTACAGTTCATAACCAATAAATTGTGGTCAGAGTCCACATCTGCCCCTGGAAATGTCTTACAATTTAAAACCTGGTTCTTAAATCACTATGTTACCATTATAAAACCTATCTGAAACGTTCCAGTTTTTTACTATGAGTAACAAAAATAATAGTGTTACTGCTTACCTCTGTTGAACAAACACTTTGTTTACTTTATGTTCACTGCCCAGAAAATAATTCCATAAGACAACAGAGGTGAAATACACTAGTCATAGGATCTAGACTAAGCTCTTAGATTTTGCCTTTCATCATTACAACCTAATAAAAAGGCATGGTGTGTATATTTTTAATCTTCTGATTATAACATTGTTTACACTTCTTTATTTGTACTGTGCAGCACAGTACTTGACATGCATTATCCAGTAGAATTAACATCATTGGATTTTCTGCACCTTTGTCCACAGTCCTCATAGCACTGGACCTCTCAAAAGTGGCAGAATATTTTTCTATAAAGTTGAACCACATGCAAGTTGCATAAACAGCTGTCATTATGAAAAAATTTCCCACTGTTCCACAGCATATTAACATGTTTGTATGCTTTGCAATACTTAAATTGAATAACCAATCCTGTTTATATTTATATTTATCATAAAAATTATGTTTAGTGGCATTTGTGATCTTTTTAACACTACTTATTTTAGCTAAATATTTTTGTTCAGGACATGTACTTCATAGGGAATAATACTTTTTATAGTTCTGAGCAGAAACAATGTAAGGTGATGTGAAATACTTGTACTGTCCACCATGCACCATCGGTGGATTGTAAAGTATCTTTGTACATGTAGATGTAACACAGTTACATGTAATCATTATAAGAACTGGTCTAGTCTTGTATGCAAACTGATATAAAGCACCTGAAGACGAGGGCTGGAAATGCATCATGCACTGTCTGGACATCAATGATTTGTGGTGTCTTATTCCTAAATAATTATACTTATTTAGTTAAATAGTACTGTGTATGAAATAGTTCCATGGAAGTTCATATTAATTTTAGGTAGCAGCCGTGCGTGAAGGAATGGCAGGTATTATACCTGTACCTCTGCTTTCATTAATAACTGCTTCACACCTGGAGCAGCTGGTATGTGGCTTACCCCATATATCTATTCCACTTCTTAAGAAGGTTGTGAGGTTAGTAAAATTGTTATTTCTAATTTATTATTATTTAATAGAGATCTAATGCTACACAAACAATATCAACTTAAGTAAATATCACAGTATGAGTCATTCAACCAGAAATGAGTAGCTTTTTGCTTCTAAATAATGGATTTTTTCTCTTCATATTGTTTACATTATTTCAAGCACTCATACTACTTGCCAATGAAATTTTTTATTGTGTTCATAAGTCTTGTCTGTGGATTGTTGATACATTACTACTTCTCTGTCTCAGTCGCATATTTGCCCATCATACATCCATTTCTTGTTTTTGATAGTGTGACAGAAATAAGTATGGAGTGTTTCAGAGTACCAGGCAGTAGGTGAGACTTTCTCCCTTTGTCATCAAGCTTATAATAAAGGGTCCTATAGGTTAAAGACTTGCATGAATATCAGTTTCTCTGCAGTTGGGGAATTTATGAACTTTTGATGGCATGTCAGTGTGATGTTTCCACTGCATGCTGTGTCACTTTCTCTATCATTCCTATTACATTCAGCGTACTTACCCATCTGCTACTTTACGCTGCAAGAAAATACTTTCCTTTGGTCCATACAACAATTGATGCAAACTCAGCACCATTTATTGCCTGTTCTGAGAGACATTTAAGCATGTATGTTTCACCCAACTTATGTTCCTGTAATGTTACATCAACATGTCTATAGACTTATTACTGGTATTGTGCTGCCACATCATCTCACTACCTGTCCAATTCTGATCTGTACAGAAGAGAGTACCTGCTTTAAAACATTTCATTAGATTCGCTTTTGAACATTTTACTTTTATCAGTGTAAATATTTACATATAAAGCTAAAAGGAGTAGCACATAAAATTTCATGATATTTACATCAATAGCTGTGTTACATATAACGTCAAAATCGTGTGTGGGAACCTGTTAGCAAATCATTTTATACATATTATTTGTATTTGTTGGTATTTCTAGTGTTAAAACTTAGTGTGACTCTAATTAGTGAGAGCTTTGTCACTGAAACATTCCTCATGCTTTTTACTGAGTAGTATGCTTGCTTTTTTTCCTAAACCACCCTGCTGAAACAATTTTAAATGCACTGTGGGGAATAGATGGGCAGTTTTCGGAAGTCAGTTGAAAATTCTTAGGCCAAGATATTTGTGGCTGTTATGAAACTTAGCTACACTACAGTTCTTGTGTTTTGTTCATGTATTGACATCCGAAGGTTACAATTATTTAAATTGAGGGGCCAACCATACATATAGGAGCCAGGCTCCATCCATAAGTGAACCCAGATTAGAACGCTGAGTTGAAGTACTATAATAATTTTGTTACTAATTATTTTGTATATCTGAAAAAACTTTGAAGATTATTAATTGCTTGTGAACTATTTACTTTTTCTTTCAAGGAAAAACACTTATTATGTCCAGTGACTGGTACAGAGCTCAGCATTGTTGAAATGTTGTCTGTTATTGATTAGCTGATGGTTGTAGCCAGGCATATTATTACTCATTGGTTCTATAACTTTAATGTCCTCTTGAATCAGCTTTGTTGATTTTAATACTGACAAGAACTCTTCGACATTATACTCATTGGCATGGATGAGTTTGTCTCTGATTTCAACTGGCAATTTTTATTTTAATATGCTCAGCAAATATTTATGGGCAATTGTCTCATCCCAATACCATCTTAAATATCTGTTTTTGTAAGAGAAGACTTCTCAGTTAAACATTTGTTCTTTAAGCCTCTCTTCTTTGCTACATGACCAAAACTTTGCTAGAAAAGCTCTTTCAAACTCTTTATAAGTATTGCACTGCTCAACCGTACCTATAGCCCATAACGTAGGGTCCTCTTGGAAATAGCCAACCACATGGCTAATTTTGTGAGCTTCAGTCCATGCTCTTGGCAAATCTCCATGAAATCCTCATATGAAAACAACTAGATTTACAGATTTTTTCTCATCAGTGAATGGTTGAAACTACCTATGTTTCAGTAATTTATCTCCGTGAGCATGGTCACATACAGGTTTGTTGGTGACAGTACACCTGTAGCAGCATCTGCATTGCAATTTGTGAGTGCTTGATACACTTGCCAATTACTTGTATTGTGCTTGGCATGGGGCTGGAGGTCTGTGGCATTTGCACATAACATTCCTCTACCTTTGGTGTTTGTAGTGCCTCTTGGTCCTCTTCTACATCTTCTGAAAATTTCTTCACTGACTCATTAATCTGCTTCCTCCACTGGACGAAGTTAGGACCTATTTGTTCCCTTACTTTGCATTCTGTACTGGAGAGTGAAACTATCTACAGTTGCTTGTATAGTTTTTTGCACACGAGTCTCAACTTACTTCTCTTTAATTGTAGCCCATTCTTCAAGTTTTCTAGAAAAAAGTTTTTGATGCTCACAACTTTTCTAGAGTAAAACCCTATGGTAGCAATCTGTGCATTCAGCTGATCTACTGCAGACTTTGCCGTACCTCGACATTCCCTCAAAAGTTTGATTTCAAGTGCCATACTCTCTTGCTGTGGGGCTATCTCTGTTACATGTGATATTATCTACTCCAAATCCTGCTTAGTCATGATATCTTCCACCTTACTATTTATGTCGCCCTGACTAATACTTACAATCAAACAGTGGAAAATCCAGGATGGAATGTAACAGTGTTAGAGAAGGAAAGTTGCTACTCACCATATAGTGGAGATTCTGAGTCATTAGTCACTGTCCTCACCCATCCAGCCCCCTCCCTGTTCTCATTCCAGCACTACACAGCCATCCTTTCACCAACACATCTAGTCTTTTTATTTCTCTCCTTTTCCGCTACCCCCCCCCTCCCTCCCTACCTCTCCCCTGCCCTCCATCTAAACTGCAGCACTTCACTGTCTGCTACCCCCCCCCCCCCCACTGTACTATGCCTCCCCCTCTCCACCCCAGCCTCCTACTTACCTCCACTCAGTCGCCACTCCCATCATATAGTGGTCCTGCTGCAGTTTCAGTTGCCTGAGACTGCAGTTGTGTGTGTGTGTGTGTGTTTGTTTACTGTTGACAAAGGCCTTAATGGCCGAAATTGTAAGAATCTTTTTGTTGCGCAGATCTGCGACTATGGTGAATAGCAGCTTTGCTTCTCTAATATTGATTAGTACTTACTTCATTCACAGTAGTAGCCAGAGTAGACACTGTTGCGGTTAGTTAATCTGTTTCGTCTATCTTCATTCTGATCTCATATATTTTGTGTACTTGAGTCACCAAAAGACATAATCTGTTCAATATTTCCATTAAAGGCTCCATGTTCAACCTAGTAGTAGCTGTTGGCTGAACATCTAATTGCTGTTCACTCTGCATTTTGTAAAACTAAGCACAAGTCCCTACCATACCCCAGTAACAATACACAAATCTTGCACCTGATCTATCCTTACACTGAATTTACAGTACACAAAAATGAAATATAATACACATATAACACACAGTACTATAATGTATCTACAAATCACTAACTACTAGAAGATACATTCAATACATTGCATGTTGTTGTTAAAGAGTTTGTGTCTTAGAAGACTGGTACAGGAATCTACAGTCAAAGGCAATTTGCTAATCTTACTTGTATTAATAATTGTTGAGTCTGGAAGATAGTTTGTGATGGGCCATGCTGTTCAGCTACACAAGTATACCCAGCTCCACAGCAAGCACAAAACAAAATTTACAGAACAGAGATTACACACTGTACATCTACATCTATAATCTGCAAACCACTGTTTAGGGTTTCTTCCTGTTCCAATCACATATGGAGCAAGGGAAGAATGAGTTTTTGAATGCCTCTGTGTGTGCCAAATTATTCTAATCTTATCCTCACAACACCTATGTGAGTGATACATAGGGGGCTGAAGTAAATCCCTAGATTAATCAGTTAAATCAACTTCTTTAAACTTTGTTAATAGTCTTCCTCAGGATATTTTATGTGTGTCTTGAAGAGTCTGCGATTTCAGTTCCTTCAGTATCTCTCTGACACTCTCCCATGGATTAAACAAACCTGTAACCATCTGTGTTGCCCTTCTCCATGTATGTTCAATATCCCCTGTTAGTCCTATCTGGTACAGATCTCACACACTGTAGCAATATTCTTGGATGGGTCGCACAAGTAATTATTAAGCAATCTCCTTTGCAGACTCTTTGCACTTCCCCAGTATTCTACCAATAAACTGAAGTCTACCACCTGCTTTACCCACGACTGAATCTCTGTGATCATTCCATTTCATATCCCTAAAAAGTGTTACACCCAGGTATTTGTATGAGTTGTGAAATATACAAACTTCCCCCCAAAAGTCCTACTGACCATCCTGTACAATGTTGTCACTTTTTATGTGGCAACAGAAAAGCAAGGAAGAAGAATTTAAATGGTGATTTACTTCAATGAATATTAAACATGAAATGTTAAAGTTGGAATGAATATTACTTAAACATGAAGTTAAGTGTTAATATGTTTCACAGAAAGTTTTTCCCTTTAATTAAGAGTGCTGACTTTAAATGGATCTAAGCTTTCAGGACTGTCCACTATCTGTATGTTTAACAAGTTTACTTGTAGGATCTAGGTTTGTACAGTCACCATAATGATTAAGTGTAGCAAAGCTGTAGCCTCCGCACTCCACACCTCGCTCTACTGCTGTTGCACACCGCCCTTCTGAAAAGCTTATTTAAGTTTATTTCTCGCATTAGACATAGATGACCACCTACACTCATAGCACACTCAGGGGTGTATGAATGTAATCGACTCAGTTGTCGGGAGAGAAAATATTAATAAGTTACAGTCCCAATGCAAAAATGGCCTGTTGTGATGGAACTGGACCACATGCAAGCTCAAACTAACACTCATGAAGCCGCAGATACAAATGTCTAATTGTGCATGTATGTAAAGTTTGAAGCACAAATTTCCGAAGTTGTTAAAATGATGAAACTGCTCACTTGTGAATAAATATTTATTTATATTCTCTTTAGCGAAAGAACCACTTTCTTATTTCTGTTCACAAGATATTGCACCTCAGCATGTAAATAAACTTGATTCACTAACTAGTTCTGTAATGACTGCTGTGCAACAGTACTATTAGATCGGCTCCAAAAACATGTCTTTCTATTCCAGTATCTCAAGCCATACTAAAAAATATTATTAAGTTGGTGTCAAGAATGCTGATCGCCTACATCGAGGTTCTTCTTGCAGTCACTTTCTTTCGCTGCTGCAAACAGGTTAATTCTCAAGTGTGTATACTGCTGAGTTCATTGAACTACAGTGTGTGCCATAAAACACTGTCAACACAGCTGGTACACTCAACCCATTTGAAAATTATCACATTTCTTGTCTCTTAAACTCGAAATCTTGCCTTTGACAGGTAATGCTTTTACGAATTGAGCTACCCAGGTATAACATGTTATTCCCCCCCCCCCCCCCCCCCCCTCCCCCGTCATAGTATGTAGTGCAGCAAAAGAATTTTTCACTATGGATATTGTTTTTTGTTTTGCTCCTTACATATGTTTGCACTGATCAAAGCAACCAAAACTTTATAATAAATGTGCATTTCTTTGCCTTTCATCCTCCAGTTTACAAGTATTACATAAGCATATCACCCACACAAGATATTACGATATTAGTTTCTGTGATTTCAGTCTCATTGGTTTCTGTTTTGGCTGTATTTTTACTATTCACTCTTTCAGTCAGACACCAGTATGTAAATTTACACCAGTGAAGCAAAAAATAAAACTGACATTTTAAACTGACTAACAGGAAGATTGATGCATGTTGGAGTTCCTGTGTGCACTCCTCTTACAAGTGACCAATATTTTTGATTTTAGAATACACAGTAATATAAATGGATAAAAAAGTGTGTCTTTTTTGTAATCAGGTCCCAGTTATTTTGTTTTATAGTTCTACTCATAACACCTTTGAACTTTATAAAATGTTTGAAATATTTCCACAGATACAGAGAACTGGATGAGAACAATATCCTTGTAAAGTGGCTTTGGGAAATACTTGAAGGATTTAGCAGTGCTGAGAGAGTGCTGTTTATGAGATTCGTATCTGGGCGTTCACGTTTGCCTGCCAATCTTGCAGATCTGTCTCAAAGATTTCAGGTATGGTTATAGTACATTTTTGATACTACTTAAATAAGTTCTTGTTGGAGAGAAGTGCGACAGTGTATTTTGAATGACCTACATTTTGTTATTAGAAAGACAATACCAAAATTTTCTGTTCATATTTAACATTTGGCCTTAGAAATAGACAATGCATTTGCTAAGGAAAAACGAAGGCAGATATTAGATGTTTGTGACTCACCAAGAGGATGTGTGCTATCCAAACCAGAGTCATTAAAAAACTGCGTGCCTGGTGACAGAGACAATCAGATACTAAGTTGTGATGAGATGAGATAGTGAGTGTAAGAACATAAATCAAATGAAAACTTAGAATGATCCAAATTCATCTTCACTCCCTCCTAGTATATGCCTAAAATATGGCAAAAAGCAGATATAAGAGAATAACATTTAGATTCTTGGATTTACAGTTTGATAGTAAATTGTTCAGGTGTGTCATACGACAAACTGCTGAAACACGTAATCAAAGTTTTGTTTGCAATGCGGATATTGTCAGACAGTTGGGAAAGATTCACTTCATAATGTTATAAGGTTCATTTCTTGTGGTAACTTGGCTGTTTTCCTATGCCAAGATAATATAATATGAATTACTTGTGGTGTGAATTGAAGAATGTCCAGCAAAGGCCTTTTCACAGAACTGTGGATACCAACTACTCCTTTCCAATATATACTGTCTGACAAAAAATATAAGTTAAGCAATCTGAAGGGGTGGAGGAAATGAAGTGAAACTTCATGAGTTGGACATGTGATTTTATGTCAGTCATTACAAAGTCAAGTCAAATTTACCAAGAATGTGTCATTATGGGCCCACTTATCAGTATGATATTGCATGCTCTCTGACCTGAATGCATGCACAGATTTAGTTGCGAATACTGTCATAAAACCATCATTTTCTGCTTCCACATATGTACTATTGGAGGCAGATCTGGGGACCTTACCAGCCACAGGAGTACTGTAATGTTACTTAGATAATTCATGGAGACACACGCCATGCTTGTTCAGGTGTGTCATGCCAATGTCCTGTTACAAATGGCACCATTATATTGTCACATGAGAAGTTACACATGAGGACACAAGATGTCTGTAACGTACCATTGTGCCATCGGAGTTCCCTCAATCACTACCATCCGTGACCTCAAGTCATACCCAATGGCCCATCACACCGTAATGCTAGGAGTAAAATCCACCATAATGTCAGGAGTAACATTGCTGTGCCTCTCCAAAACACTGGAAAAATGGAACCTCTTCCCGGAGTGGCACTGTGCGTGGGACAACCCGTCTATTGATTGGTGCGCCAAGGGATGATGCTGCTTCATGATAATGCACATTCCCGTACCGCAAATGTTTTATCTGGGAAGTTATGCCAGCTGAAGTGATGGACTCTCAAGCACCTGCCATATAGTCCTGATCTCTCTCTGTGTGATTGTCACGTATTTGGTCCCTTGCAAAAGGCCTTCAGGGATGGATGGTTCCTGTCAGATGAGGATGTGCAGCAGGCATTTACAGACTACTACATGCAGTGGGACATGGTGTTTCACCAAACGGGTATCTTCAACCAGGCGCATCAATGGGATGATTGCCTCGGTGTCCATGTGGATTTTGCCTGATTGACATACCGATTCTGAACTGTATGAGCCTTCTAACAGAAACTTTCTGATCACCGCTTATACTTTGGTCCCAAAAGGTGTCCATTATTCAGGAGCATACATTTTCAGTAACTTGACTGCAGCCATAAAAACTTTATTAGTAGTTAAAGTTCAGTTTAAGAGGAGTCTAAAGCATTTATTAGTGGGCACCTCCTTCTGCTCCATTGGCAGATTTCTTAGGAGAACTGAGCTGAAGTCAGTTCCATAAACAAAAGACTAACAAAACCACCAAGTAAGTGAGGTAAAACAAATTTGGGAAGTAAAAGTAAAGTTGGAGTAGTATAAGTACAATGTACAGTGAAGAATTAAGAAATTATCATTATTTCACCTGGCACCTAGAACTACATACAAGGGTTGGAACTTTAATAGTGGCAACTATTTATTTACAGTTCGTACAAAATAGATACATGTTTCAAAGTTTTACTGACCTTCAAAGTAGTCACCAGCATTGTGTTTAACCCATTGTCAGCAATGTGTCGTAGGATACTCTTAGCAGTGCCAGTTGTGTTGACAGTTCAAGCGGTGCGGTCTATTGCCCAACGAATTTGTAGCAGTTCTGAAGCGAATGCCATGAAGTGTTTCCTTCAGTTTAGAAATCGAGTTGAACTCATGAGGGTTTACGTCATGAGAGTGCAGTAGGTGGTATAGTACTTAGCAGCACCATCAGTCAAACAAATCAGTAACAGCTTGCACTGAATTGTCCTGCAAAATGATGGTCAGGTCCTGCAGAAAGTTTCATCACTTCTGTCTCTAAGCTGGTCATAGGTTGTGTTCCAAAAATGAACAGCACAGAAACAGAAGTGATGACACTGTCTGCAGGACCTGACCATCATTTTGTAGGACAATGCTCAAGCACGTACAGTGCAAGCTGTTAAACTGATTTGTTTGACTGATGGGGCTGCTAAGTGCTGTACCACCTACTGCACTCCCCTGACTTAAACCCTCGTGAGTGCAGCTCGATTTTTAAACTGAAAGAAACTCTTCATGGAATTCGCTTTAGAACTGCTACAAATTTGTCGGGCAATAGACTGCACCACTCGAACTGTCAGCACAACTGGCATTGCTAAGAATACCCTTAAACTTCCACATCACTGGCAACAAGTTATACACAGTGATGGTGACTACTTTGAAAGTTAGTAAGACTTTGAAACATGTATCTATTTTGCATGAGCTGTAAATCAATAGTTGCCACTGGGTCATTCCATCTCAAATCAACTAACAGTCTGAACCTTGATATCTCAGATTTGGAATCCCCCCTCCTCCGGGTAATGTACCCACTAACACTAGTTTAAAATTGAAATCAGATTTTTCTGACCTTTGGTTTTTGAGTTTCAAGGTTTAAAAATAAAAAGTAAAACTCAGTTTTTGATCAACCGATGATTGTTTTAAAATGCTGTAACTTAAAAACTATACAACCTAGAGAGCTCAATCTTGCACCATTGTTTTCCTCTATAAATTCCCTTCAATTTGATATGTAACATGACTATGCTACCTAAATCTGAAAATTTTAAACTATTCCAAAAAAACATTTTTTGAAATTTCCAAAATACGTACCCTTGGATTTTTAAAATAAAAATTGTATGTTTTGTCCAGTCTGATTGACTACATGTATGCAAAATTTCAAGATGGGATCTCAATGGGTTCTTGTATAAGATAATAGTTTACTACCACAATACACACTAGTGAGGTGAAAAGCAGACCTATTTCTACGCTATGAATGTTAAGGTAGGCCTATGTAATTCTAACAAACTTAAATTATTATGTTAGGCTTTTTGTGCAACATTACTCTCTTATTGTTTGTTAATTCATTAAATGATATTTTAATGTGAGAATAAAATATATAAAAAAATAATAACTTAAGAATCTTACGATTTTGTACGACATTCACTTTTTATTATAAAAAAAAAATGTGAGATTTTCATGTAGGGTTAAGGCTCTAGTTTTGGCCACTACCTCACTTATGGCCACCTTGATGTAACGGGGAAGCTACACTGCATCCTTTCCTATAAATGGGAGGGAAAACTAAAACTTCTGCAGTATGTCTTCATATCAGATTGCCTGAAACGTAATACAGTCACTTTCTATGTATTCCAGAATAAACTGCTAGAAATCATAAAGCAAAACTTGCCTTTTGCACTTAAGAAGTTACTTACTTTTCTGATGGCAGTGCTGCACAATATAAAAATAGGAAAAACTTCCTTAATTTGTGTTTCCATAAAACAGATTTTGAAGTTGAGGCAGAATGGGAGTTCTTTGCAACATCCCATGGCAAGAGCACATGTGATGGCCTTGGTGGAACTGTTAAGCGGCTAGCTGCTAAAGCCAGCTTACAAAGGCCATATAACCATCAAATCGTAACACCCAAATCAATGTATGTATTTGCCATGGAAAACATAAAGAACATTGACTTTGAATGTTGCACAACAGAGGACTATGAACTGACCAAAGGATACTTACTTTCTCGGTTTAGTGACTCAGAAGAGATTGTGGGAACACACAAGGTTCACTCGTATAAACCGTGCACAGAAAGTCAAATTACTGTCAAGCCTTATCATTTTAGTCTGCATGAGTCTCTTGAATATGTGACATCACTGAACCAAATAACACCATCACATATGGAAAAAAATTTTACACCCAAAGGGTCCAGCCCAGTCTTTTTACTATCCACATCCAAGAGATATATTAGATGTACCAGGAAACACTCTTTTACAAACAGCGAATCCAACAACACCTACGGCAAGAACCTACACTTTAAGTGCTAAAGAAATGAAGTTGTCTTCTCTTGCTTTGGAAAAATATCTTAAAAGTTCATAAAAGAAGCACGTTTAAATTATGTTACACCCACCCTCACTAAACACTAAGTTGTATAAATACCATGTCTATTAACTTTGCAAATACCAACTGGTATTAGAAATACAGTTCTATCCATGATTATAAATAACACTGGAAAACTAAGAAAAAGATAATCTCTGCCATTTATAACTAAGGATGAAGGTGAGTGGCTTCATTCAAAATTCTAACTTGTAGCATGTATATTACCAATTAAAATGTGTTCACTTCCTTATGATGCATAGTTAAAAGAATCATGAACATTAAATTAAAACAACACTATATCATTTAATGAATTAAGAAACAATAAGAGGGTAATGTTGCATAAAAAGGCTAACATAATAATTTAAGTTTGTTAGAATTACATAGGCCTACCTTAGTATTCATAGCCTAGAAATAGTCTGCTTTTCACCTCACAAGTGTGCATTGCGGTAGTAAAATATTATTTTATACAAGAACCCATTGAGATCCCATCTTGAAATTTTGCATGCATGTAGTGAGTTAGACTGGACAACACACATAATTTTTATAAAGAAATCTGAGGGTATGTATTTTGGACATTTCAAAAAATGTTTTTTTGGAATAATTTAACATTTTCAGATTTAGGTATCACAGTCATGTTACATATCAAATTGAAGGGAACATTTAAAGGAAAACAATGGCTCAAGTTTGAGCTCTCTAGGTTGTATAGTTTTTTGAGCTACAACAGTTTAAATCAATCATCGATTGATCAAAAACCAAAGATCAGTAAAATTTAAAATCTCCTTCCTGAAGAAGCAACCATCGGTTGCGAAAGCTAGTAATTCTGTGTGTGTGTTTGTGTGTTTTGTTCATGTGCCTGTCTGCCGGCGCTTTCCCGCTTGGTAAGTCTTGGAATCTTTGTTTTTAATGTATTTTTCCCATGTGGAAGTTTCTTTCTATTTTATTTAGTACAATTGGTTGATTTGACATGGAATGACCCCACTATTAGAGTTCCAACCCTCATATAAAGAACCTATGTGGCAGCCACATTGTTACTATGGGTATTTTGGCAGTGTATTTAATGTTTACATAGGATTTAATAAGTGGTAGTGGTGAGATCAGTATAATGGTAAACAATATGTCATTCCTACTGAAGTTTTAATTCATTGTGTTTCAGGTGATGAAGGTAGATCGTGCACCAGATGGCCTCCCTACAGCACAAACATGCTTCTTTCAGCTCCGCCTTCCTCCTTATACCAGTCAAGAAATAATGGCAGAGAGATTACGCTATGCAATCAATAACTGTCGATCAATTGATATGGACAATTACATGTTGGGTAGAAATGCTGATGTAGGTCATGGATCAGATGATGAGTACTGAAAAGACTGATGTGGAGGCACCAGAGCCAATGTCAAGAATTTATGAGCTGTGTTTTTGTCGACATGCTATGATGATACGCCATCATCATTCTGTGATATGTTGAAGTCTCGTTTAGATTAAATTTGTTACAACCTGCAGGGTGACATTCTTTGTGTTTGCTGAAGTAGCTAGTAGAAAGTTCCATACACTTCAAAATACTTCTTTGATGGCGAAAGTTAAGGTCATTTTCAATAAGATACTATTGTCTTTCTCCCCAGGTTGTTCCAGTGTAAGATACATCTCACGTGTAGGGAGTAAATACAAAAACTAAATAAACAGTCCATATTATTTCATATTACTGACAAAAATACTGCATTGTTTTGATTCGCACCTTAAGCTGTTGCGTAACACCCTTGTGTTTGAGAATAAATGGTACAAAATTCAGATGCACATATTAATTAAGTTGAAAGTCACAAATTTATGCAGCTGTCATAATTTTTCCCCTGAGTATTAACCAGAGAGCCTCTTGTGCACACTGCTATTGTTTGACACACACAAAATGGTAATAATAATATTTTGAACACAGTTTGAAGAAATAATGAAGTGGAAGTGAGACAGGTTACTTTAGCAAGTGATCATATGTGCAGAGAAGTTGAACAGAACTAATTTTTTTAATCATTTTGTATGGTGGAAGTGAGACAGGTTACTTTAGCAAGTGATCATATGTGCAGAGAAGTTGAACATAACTAATTTGTTTAATCATTTTGTATGCAGTTGAGAGTCATGAGATGTAAGCATTATTTATAATAAAAGGAAGAAGCTGTTGTTTACTGAGGTAATTTCTGTAACATACAGCAAGTCTTGTTTTTTGTGTATGTGAACATAAAAAACAACCACTAAAAGTTTGAAAGTTGTGTTGTCTAATGAATGCCTGTGATTCATTTTTAGCTTAATATAACCAAAAATGCTAGGTGGTGTTGAATTGCTTCATCACACATGTGTAAATATGTCTGAGATATAATTGTTGTACTGTTTGTTTAATTCCCACTTTTTGTGAGCAAAACTTGACATTGTTTGGTGTTTTGTGTGTGTGTAATTTTTTTTTCTTCTTCTTTTGTAATTAAAAGACAATGTTAGCATCACAGTGTTTCTGTAAAATGCAAATCTTACGAATGATGGAATGCATTATTATTAAACTACATTCCTAACAATTTATCAGGTATACACTTCAGAGTAGAAAGGAAATAGGAAATGGCAGACAGTACCTGATAGTTCATGAGTGATATTTACCAAAAATATTAATGTTGCTGCATTGTGATTCCAACTATTTGTTTATAATAATAATAAAATGTACACTTACATTTGTGTCGACATGACTTGCGAGTAAAAATACATAACTTGTTCATACATTCCATTGGTATCTCATTTTAGTATTCTTTTTTTAAGCATAATAGGCAGTATTTATTGATAAAAACGTAAAACTCAAGTGTGACAGTTCAGATAAATTTATAAAACTTAGTACATAAAATAAGCTGCATATTGTTAGACTGTGCTTTTGGACATGGTCAATGCCCAATTCTGATTCTAAATAAGAATACTAGGGCTGCAAGTTAAAAACCACCAGTTGCTGATTTTCATTAGTCATGTTCTGTTCTATTCTGTCTTCTTTGACCCTTGTTCCTGAATAAATACTGGAACAAACCATTTAAAATTACTCTTTTTTTTTATCCTCCAACATTTCCTATAATTCAGTTGTTTCTAGCTGCAAATTTATCTTATTATGCGCTGTGATCTAACAGCAAAATGAGGTTAACGTAACCCCAAAGGGAGGGGGGGGGGGGTTGATGAATGATGCCCGTGTGCCTTTACTTTGATGAGGTACAGCATTTTCAAATAAATCAGGGATAATGTGCATGTGGCAGCTTTCTATACTTCCATATCTTTCAATATGGGTTTACAGGCTAAGTAACGGCCTTCTCTAACTAAACAACAACAACAACCACTGCCAGGGTGACACTCAATATCAAAACACTTAATAATTAACATGTTTGGTACGAGTAAATTTCCTGTACAATTTTGTTAATGTGTTGTGATAAAATCTACATCTACATCCACATCCATACTCCATAAGCCACCTGACGGTGTGTGGTGGAGGGTATCTTGAGTATCTCTATCGGTTCTCGTATTGTGATTCCTATCCACCTCTGTCGTCACTATCTGAACGTGCCATTATTTTTGTAGGAAAACAGTATAAGGTTACTTTGAAAATCACACAGGACCTGTATTTATCCATTATAAGGTGAATGGAAGCTTTTTGGAATGACAACTGTTTTCCTGCCAGTGTTAAGCATGAGTAATATGCTGCCGGTTACTTCTGTAAAGTATATTAATAACGAATTATATCTAATACTCATCTACACTGACAATCATCCTAATCACTAGTAGATGATTTTGCTATATGTTTATTGGGGAAAAAGCCATTGCTGTTGCCCTTATAATAATTCAAACAAGTCATGTATGCATCTTTACACAGACCATTATCAGCTGTCTGTATACTGACAAAATCAAGATCTATGTAATAGAAATATATAATACAAAAGCAAATTTACTCGTTTTTTTCATCCCTGAGTCTAACCATTATGATAAACAGTAGGAGTGGCTAACAGTAATTAGTTGTAAATGCCATTTAAGACCACGGAGGATGGAGCCTCATCTGGTGAGCACCAATTGCACTACCTGTAAGTCATTTTTATTACTTTGGAATTGCATAATATGAGATTTTGTACGGTGAAGGGTTAAGCAGTTGGCTGTGACCACTTATAAGCCTGCTCCATTATTTTCGTGCCTGTGTCTGTACAGATGTGTTTACTTCCTTTATTATTATCCCTATATCATCAGCTAACACATTTTGAGGAGTCCTCAAATGTCCTGTGTAAATCATTTATGGAGACCAAGAACAGCAGCAGATGAAGCACCAAACCTTGTGATGTATCACGTTTGTTTCCTCCACTCCAAATTAATTCTTATTCCTGCTGCATCATATGCTAAAGTCATAATTTGTTTCACACACCACCCATGCAAGGAGAAGGCCTTAAATGCCTTACCATCATAGTTCATGTAACAGACTTATACGATATCTACAATTGAAGGCCTTGGCAAGTTCACAGAAAATGCCAACAGGGTAATTTTTATTGCTTGGTTCTACTAAAATTGAGTTCATGGGTTCATACATCGCATTCTCAGTAGAGAAGTCAGACCGAGCTGTCGTCAAAAGGTTATTTTCAGAAAGAAGTTTCACTATTCTTTTCCAGCTACCTTCTCAAAAAGTTGGAGAACATAGGATGGACGGAGATTGGTCTGCATTTATAGGTTAGTTGCCTATCTCCATTTCCATAAATGGGTATTAATACTGTGTGCTTCAGTCTTTCAGGGAATAAACCTTGAGCCATTGGCTGGTTATGATCATAACTCAAAGATGACACTACCAAGTCAGCACAAGATTTTAGTAATTTGGCTGAGAGGCCACCACAGCCAGAAGATTTACTGCTTTTTTATTCATATAATGATTTTTGTGATCTAACAGATAATTTGGCAAAACTGATGTCTGATGGTGAAGTGTGCATTGATGTATAAGTAAGTCTAACAGCTCTGTTTTTGATAGACAATTTTTTGTTCTCATGTTTTCAGTTACAGCTAGGAAGAATTTATTGAATTTAGTAACCAATGATTTCGATTTCATATCATCTGACTCCCTGCTACTGTCGTTGGGGCAGTTCAGTATAATTTGTCTTAACAAGTTAATTCATTTCATGCAACATAAAGCCATCATGTTGCTGTTGTTATTTTTTTTTTTTAATGATACAAGGTTTTTGTCTTTCTGATGACACACTGAAGAATTTGACAGCGCTGTGTGTAGTGCATTTCAAATTTTGAAAAGCACAAGATACTTTCATCCTAGGCGTTAACCAAACGTTTTCTTGGCTGCCACTGTAATTTTCCCTGACCAGTTATAAATGAAAACGGGATTCATAATGATGTGAGAACATTTTTAGGAAGTAATTAAAAATTAAATTTCTCGTCTATAGTGTGTCCTTCAGTTTATCACTTTTCATTTTGTTAATTCTCCTTGAATAATGTGACTCAGTCAGAATTGATAACTGCTAAATTTTACTTTTCCTCCCTCAAACCTGATCAGTGAGGCTGCTTTATTGCTGGTATTTTACTATCATGGTCAATCACCCAGCTGTTACTGTGGGGTTAAAACTAAAGCTGGACATCAATAACTTGAACTGGCCCTCAGTAAGAACTATGAGATGAAATCAATACTGAAATCTCCACATACAATGATGTATTAGTTATTTCTACTATGTCTTATTATTGCCTTTCTGTAACTGATTAATGAAGTTGAAAACATTTCTTGTTGATGGCTTGTACATTGTCAGAACCACTACCTTCTGTGCTTCTGTGTCTGTTAAATTTGAAGAGCTGTTCAATGCAGTATTCATTGAGGTTTAATGCCTGGGATTTCTATTCAACTTTTTGTTTGAAATTCTTATTGTAAGTCTTGGTTGAAAATAGTCACAGTTGATAACTAGTTCTGATCACATGTAATGATCATCTTGAGATCTAAGAATAAAATACAATGTTAATAAATGACTTGTTGTGCAGATAACTTAGATTGAAATATTTAAAATTCATAAAATTGTACCTGAATAAGCAGGTGGCAGTGTAGCTGCAGGTAGATTGAGCCTTTTGTACACAAGCAGAAAAAACATCTCAGGTACCCTCTGATGAAAACTGCGTGCACTAAATGTTTTATATCATTTTCTAAATTGCATTTTCTAAATTGCGTCTCCCTCCCCTATGCATCATTCAAGACATGTCTGAATAATATGTAATGGATGTAGTAAAATAGTACATGCCATGGAATGTTGCCAAATGTGTACTGTAGTGCTGTTCCTTGTATTTTACAACTTATGACTATGTTCTTTTTAAAGAATTTTTACTTTTCTCAACTTGTAATTATTCAGGTACAGTTTTACAAATTTTATACATTTCAGTCTATGTTAAATGTTGTAGGAAAGTTCTTGTAGAATGTAAATACTTTAGGACTAAAGGAGACCACTTACTGAAAAGCGGAAGCAGGGAGTTGTGGATGGGCACACACGAAAGAAAGAAAACTTGCAAGCTTTCAGCATTTCCTTTGACGAGCTAGAGTAAAACACACACACACACACACACACACACACACACACACACACACACACACACACACCTGTAAGTGGTATGGGTGTATGTATTTTACTGCTGCTCATCAAAGGATAACTCTGAGAGCTAGCAAGTTTTCTTTCTTTAGTGTGTGCCTATCATCAACTCGACACTTCTACTTTTTAGTGAGCGATTTCCTTTCATTTTAAAGTATTCTAATCTATGCTGTCTACAGAAATAGTTATTTATTAATGTCTTGTTTTATTTTATTTTGTTTTCAATTCTGAAGATGATCAATACATGTTATCAAAACTAAGTTATCAAGTATAGTTATTTTCATCTGAGACTGTTACCATAAATATTTTAACAAATTACACAAACTTCACAGCTCTTATTACAGTATGTTAGCCACTATCAACTCATTGTGTATACAGTCATCTGCCATTTCCTCATATCAAACCTACAGTAACTTGATGCTAATATGTATTCATCTAGGTGCGTCTGTTCAATTTCTGTGATTCAAATTTTATTCTTTTATGCATAGCATACCTGTAGAAATCCTTCAGATTTTTCAGTATATGATTTGTAGGCGGGGAGGGGGGGGGGGGGGGAGGTGGGAGGGATTAAACAACAAAATAGTGAGGTCATCAGTCCCACAGAATTGTATGAGAAAAGTACACGAGTGGCCAAAGCAAGGCACTGAAGGCAAATTGGATAGCAGAGCTAAGAAATAATTTACACAGAAGTGTTCAGATTGGGCAAGTATGTTGCTCACAACAGACAGGTGGTCACCCAGGGCTCAGCCGTGGCAATAGAAACTCAACCTGCATCTGATCCCTCCCAACATGATTAAGGGTGAACACAGCTACAGAGCAAAGAATGGCATCTAATTGAAGGATTCAGAATAGTAATATTGAAAAGCTAAAAATGTAATGGACATTAGTTGGACTGTCAATAATAAACCAAGGTAAGAGAAACAGCTAAAGCAGTAGTTGGGCATCCCCCGGGGCTCTAGCGAGCAGGCCCTCCAATAGCCATCCCACTCCTAGTCCAATTGAGTCAAAGGATTAAAGAGGGAGATAGCACGTGCTAGTCAACAAATTTCTATTTTTAAAATAGAAAACAGGGTGAAGCAGCAAAAGAGGCAAACCACATCTAAAATCAATTAAAGTAGGGGAAAGGAGGGATGCCAAAGGCAGCAAGCAAAGGAGAAAGGTAAGAGGGTCCCCCAGACCAGCATGTGGCACCCCCAGGCCCCCAGCCCCAACCACCCTGCCCCTATCCTGAAGGCAGTTAAAATTGTTATATATGAGAATAAAAAAACACAGAGAACCAGTTCAATTGTTCTTCAGTTATCCACCAATCTGAGAGGCAAAGGATTTGGAAGACCATGCTTAGCATCAAGAGCTGGAGGACGGGAGGGGATTGGGGGGGGGGGGGGGGGGGCTACCGGAGTAAGAGCAACTGCCTATAAGGCTATTAAGGCTATAGAAAGTGTAGGGTATGAATTAATGGAATGAGGAGCGCCATGCATAAGTAATCTTCTTGATAGTGCGGAGTTTATTAGAGGCGGCAGACACACCTGTGATCTTCAAAGTGAATAGAGGGCAAGTAATATCTTCTTTCTGACAGTTGGTCAGTATATTCCCTGGGATACCCACATGGCTTGAGACTGAGAGAGAGAACTGAGCAGACAATATGATTCAGTTCAGCAAGAATAGCAGATGTAAAAGAGTGATAGGAGTAACATTGATCAGTGGCCTGTATACAGCTCACTGAGTCACTATATATTAAAATGCAGACAAGACGGACTTGTTGTCTAAAGCAGAGGGCTCTGTTAATGGTTATCAGCTCTGCCATAAAATCACTACATGTTCCCTGCAACGTGTGGCTTTCTTCTTATCCCATCCTATCTACAATTTTGGTGTCACCAGTGTAAAAGACAGTAGCACCGTGATGCTTCTGAATAACTGGCAGGAACAGACACTAAAAAGTCATGTGGGCAACAGACTTTAGGACCCTTATTAATGGCTTCTGTACCAACCAAGGGGATGAGGGATAGGGTGGAACAGGGAATAAATAGGCAGATGTTCTGGCAGAGGGCTGGAAGGTGCATTCCAACTTGTAATCCCACCTGAGAGCGGATGTCAAGGATTCAATATTCCTCATATGCAAAAAGAATAGGATATGTTGGATGACCAGAAAATTGTCAAATGGCAATTTCATGGGTAAGCAAGCGTTGGTACCATCGGAACTGAAGAGGGAAGATTCCCGTTTTGGTAAGGAGATGTCTACAAGACTAGTCCAGAACACATTTTTGACCAATCAAACTCCATGACTATGGACTGCGTCTAACAATTTCAAAGTTGGAAGGCACCACCAAGGCATAAACCTGGCAACTGTACTACACGTCAGATTGGAACAGAGCTCACTAGATACGGAGAAGAGCAGCATAATCAGCACCATCTGCACCCTAAGAGGTGTGGGAAAGGAAGTAGAGAGTGTTAAGCTTTCACGGGCAGCCAGCCTTTAGTTGATGAATGTGGAGCAGCCAAAAAGGCCTTTTGTCACAAAGGTGCCCCAGAAAGCAGGACTGTGCAAAAACGCCCAAGCATTAAGTGCCCAACTAGAGGTCTAGGTCAGGATGGACTGTGGCGCAGTGACATAAATGCATGACTAGCATTTTGCAGGAGAGAATTGGAAACCCTGGGTTAGGGTCCAAATAGAGGGTGTCTTTGAGTCATCGTCTTCAGCTGTGGCTAGAGTGTGGGAGATGTACCAAACACACAATTCATCAACACACAGCGTGGGGGTGATCAGTGTTCTGTCTAGCCCATTGATGACAACGAGGAAGAACACAACGCTCAGAACAGAGCCCTGCAGGATGCCATTATCTTGGGCCTGTGGAGAACTGAGTGAAGTATCAATACTACCCTAGAACAAACGGTAGGACAAAAACTGACGAATAAAAGTCGATAGGGAGCCTCGAAGGCCTGTCATGGAGAGTAAGTAAACTGTGACAGTGCCAGGTAGTGTCGTATGCTATATGCAGATCAAAAAAGATGGCAGTGAGATGTTAGCAATTTGAAAAAATCTGTTGTATTGTTGTGTCCAACCTAACCAGACGGTCAGTTGTGGATCATCCCTCCTGGAAATGACAGTGATAAGAGGACAAAAGGTCCAAGATTCAGAGATCAAGCATAGTCAGCAGGCAACCATCCTTTCAAGCATTTTGCAGAGCATGCTGTCGAGGCCAATTGGCCTGTAACTGTCATTAGAGGTTAGGTTTTTACCTGCTTTAAGGATAGGGACTATGTTACTATATCATTGCAAAGGGGAAACACCAGCCAAATATGTTGGAAGAATCTGAGGAGATGTTGCCACTGAGTAAAATTCAGATGCTGGATCATCTGTGAATGGAATCAGGGCCTGGGGCTGTATCACAAGGTGAGGCAATAGCCTGAATCAATTCCCACTCAGTGAAAGGTTCATTACATAATTCGGTAGGGCAAGAGTAAAGGAAGGGGATAGATATTCAATTTGTCACTTACACATTTGAAAGGCAGCCACATAAGAAGACAACTCTGATGCCATCACGTAGTGGATCGTGAGTTGTTAAGCAAGAGACAACCTGTCACTACAAAGACCACCTTGATGGAAGAGACCCGGTGTTGGTCTGAGAAGGATGTCACTTGAAATGGTGCAGGGTTCTTTGGTGATCCTGAACAGCTATGGCAATATCTTTGGTCCACAATGGCACTGGCCGACGACAGAGGGCCTAAAGAAAGGGAAATAGCAGCACCAGTGGTGCGGGTCATCGTGTTGGAGATGTCTTGCACAGCCTTGTAGATGCAGTCTGTCAGACGGGGGTGAAGTTCACAGTAGAGACACAATTGCTTGCTAGCTGGCTCTTTGAAGCACCCATGACGTTGTTGGGCAGTGGAAAGGAAGTCACAGGATAACCAGAAAAGATCACAAAGATTGTCAAGTAGTGACGAATGAGTGAAGTCAGGACACTGGGGGCAGGGATCATAGGATTGATAGCCAAAAAGATATTACAGGTGGCATTGAAGTGGGTAGGAATACCGTCACTGAGAGGAGACAGATAATGATTGGAAAGAAGTTAATCAATCAGAAGGCCCCTACCAGACAAAGTGTTACTTCCCCATAAGGAGGTGGTGAGCTCCGTCCCCAAGGGACAAAACAAGGGGGATGGGGAGTCTTTGGATTAAAATGGTCATCTCAATATAAGTCATGGCATGCCTGGGAGTAAATGTTGCATATGGTGATCGCTGGGGTCATTTGCACCCACATCACAATTGCTTCCAACATGTAACTGACATGTGTATGAACCAATGTACAGGCTCCTCCAGATACCCTCTCAGGAGAAGGACCATTCCAACCAAATGCAAGATAATCTTGGAACATTGGGGAATGGTCATCAGCAAAGCGTGTTTCGTGTACAGTAATGCAAATTACAGAATAAAAGGATATAGGTTGGTGTAGTTCCAGCAGGTGACAATTGAATCCATTACGTTCCATTGAATGGTAGCATATGGGTGTCTCAGATACGCATGAAGCAACCAGAAGGACCAGTCACACTTCAGAATCACCACCTGTCTACTGGGTATGGAATCACATCAATGAATATTGGTTCAGAACCTGATTGCGGGGGAGGGGGGGAGGTTCTGTCATTTCTCCTTCTGCTCTTTCACAACCTTTCTCTGATTGGGTATGGGAAGTAGTTCCCGAAGATGGTGTCACAGGAACCACAAGAGTTCAGGACAGTTGTATATCTGGTTTGGAAAAAAATTGAGGTATGTGAGGGGGAGGAGGGGTTGAAAAAGTATCTTTTGCATAATTGGTCATCATGTCAACAGGGTGCAAGCATTCCTTTTTTTTTTTTTTGTATATGTTAAGCAGTAAAGTTATCTGTATAATTGTATATTTTTTCTTTGTTAAATACTGTTACCCAGTGCACAAGGAGGGTGGTGTTCAGCACAATTGACACACACGTGTGGTTGTATACAAGGACTACCTTCATGGAGTGATGCCCTGCAGTTTCAACTTTGCGGGTCTGCCTTATAGCTGGATGACATATGACCAGACTAAAACATCACAAATACCTCATAGATGGCGGGACACAAGGTTTCATGTAATACTTGTATCCCATAACTAAATTTTCTTTTGGAAGGATATTTCTGTAGGTATATGTTCGGTTACCCTTGGGACCTTTTTATAAACATTGTAAAAAATGTACACCTTGCTGCTCAAGATTACCTTGGAGCTCCTCATCTGGGTATAAGATAACCTCTTGCATCATATTCAAAGTTTTACATGAGGCAGCAGTCACAGGTATGTCACCCAGTCATTCACATGCCTGAAGAGGTTAAGAATGCACATCAAAGGAGTTCTTGACCATCATTGTGCCTTGCACAAACTCCACCAGACCCATGGATGCCCACATGAATGTTTCCAGAGCAAAATGGAGCTACCGCCAGCTTGTCTCCATCCTGCAGTACAGGTGTCAAGGAACTGTTCCCCTGGTAGACAAAAGATTCTTGCCCTTCCATTGGCATGCTGAAGAAGGTATTGGGATTCATCACACTATGCAATTCTCTGCCACAGCACCAGTGTCCAGTGCCAAGGGTCAGGTGCCCATTTCAGTTGTATTTTTTGATGTAGTGCTGTTAACACTGGCACATGCAAGGGTTGTTGCCTGCGGGGGCCCACTGTTAGATGGGTTTGGTGCAATGTGTGTTCAGACACTCATGTACTCTGCCCAGTACCCATCTTTAGGAATGTTCAGTACTATGTGTGCTCAGACAAGTGTACTCTGCTCAGCATTAAAATCTTATGTTACTTCCATCATAGTTCACCGCCTGTCCTGTTTTATCCTGTTTTACCGGTCTGCCCAGCATACAACATCCGATGTCCCTACTGCAGGGTGGCCACCCAACTCAACAACTACGAGAAATGGTTTCACCTTGGTTTTGCCATGTGTTGAAGATACTCACCATAGTACTCCTGGAACACCTGACAAGTCGGGAAATGCTCATGCCATGCCTCAGGGCCATCACAATCAGCCTTCGGTCAAACTCTAACACACACACACACACACACACACACACACACACACACACAGACGGAGAGAGAGAGAGAGAGAGAGAGAGGGGGGGGGGGAAGGGAGAGAGGGCGGCTATATACACATTAGACAATCATCATTAACAGGTATCAATCACAGTACAATAATTACAGAAACAGAAATTAATAAAAATGAATACTGAGTTACGTACAGATTGTACGCTAAAAACTCGTTACACTTTGGAATGCCTTAGAATATTTTCTTATTAACTTAAATACGTGGTTGACAGATGCAACCCATAAATTAGATACAAAGTTTACTAGTATGTACAATCAGCTAGACACAAAATTGTCTATTATGAGAGAACCTACCCCCATGAACCATATACCTTGCCGTTGGTGGGGTGGCTTGCGTGCCTCAGCGATACAGATGGCCGTACCGTAGGTGCAACCACAACGGAGGGGTATCTGTTGAGAGGCCAGACAAACGTGTGGTTCCTGAAGAGTGGCAGCAGCCCCTTCAGTAGTTGCAGGGACAACAGTCTTGATGATTGCCTGATCTGGCCTTGCAACACTAACCAAAACAGCCTCTTGGATAAAATATTCCGGAGGTAAAATAGTCCCCCATTCGGATCTCCGGGCGGGGACTATTCAAGAGGACATCGTTATCAGGAGAAAGAAAACTGACGTTCTACGGATTGGAGCGTGGGATGTCAGATCCCTTAATTGGGCAGGTAGGTTAGAAAATTTAAAAAGGAAAATGGATAGGTTGAAGTTAGATATAGTGGGAATTAGTGAAGTTCGGTGGCAGGAGGAACAAGACTTCTGGTCAGGTGAATACAGGGTTATAAATACAAAATAAAATAGGGGTAATGCAGGAGTAGGTTTAATAATGGATAAAAAAAATAGGAGTGTGGGTAAGCTACTACCAACAGCATAGTGAATGCATTATTGTGGCCAAGATAGACACGAAGCCCACGCCTACTACAGTAGTACACGTTTATATGCCAACTAGCTCTGCAGATGATGAAGAAATTGAAGAAATGTACGATGAAATAAAAGAAATTATTCAGACAGTGAAGGGAGACGAAAATTTAATAGTAATGGGTGACTGGAATTCGAGTGTAGGAAAAGGGAGAGAAGGAAACATAGTAGGTGAATATGGATTGGGGCTAAGAAATGAAAGAGGAAGCCGCCTAGTAGAATTTTGCACAGAGCACAACTTAATCATAGCTAACACTTGGTTTAAGAATCATGAAAGAAGGTTGTATACGTGGAAGAACCCTGGAGATACTAAAAGGTATCAGATAGATTATATAATGGTAAGACAGAGATTTAGGAACCAGGTTTTAAGTTGTAAGACATTTCCAGGGGCAGATGTGGACTCTGACCACAATCTATTGGTTATGACCTGTAGATTAAAACTGAAGAAACTGCAAAAATGTGGGAAATTAAGGAGATGGGACCTGGATAAACTGAAAGAACCAGAGGTTGTACAGAGTTTCAGGGAGAGCATAAGGGAACAATTGACAGGAATGGGGAAAAGAATGGGTAGCTCTGAGGGATGAAGTAGTGAAGGCAGCAGAGGATCAAGTAGGTAAAAAGACGAGGGCTAGTAGAAATCCTTGAGTAATGGAAGAGATAATGAATTTAACTGATGAAAGAAGACATTTTGAATTTAATTGATGAAAGGAGAAAATATAAAAATGCAGTAAATGAACCAGGCAAAAGGGAATATAAACGTTTCAAAAATAAGATCGACAGGAAGTGCAAAATGGCTAAACAGGGATGGCTAGAGGACAAATGTAAGGATGTAATGGCTTATCTCA
Source organism: Schistocerca gregaria (assembly GCF_023897955.1). NCBI lineage: Eukaryota > Metazoa > Arthropoda > Insecta > Orthoptera > Acrididae > Schistocerca > Schistocerca gregaria. The sequence goes on from NC_064926.1 coordinate 348,685,010, forward strand.
CTAGGGGTAAGATAGATACTGCCTACAGGAAAATTAAAGAGACCTTTGGAGAAAAGAGAGCCACTTGTATGAATATCAAGAGCTCAGATGTAAACCCAGTTCTAAGCAAAGAAGGGAAAGCAGAAAGGTGGAAGGAATTCTTTACAGATGAATGGAAAAATTGGTAGAAGCCGACCTCGGCAAAAATCAGTTTGGATTCCGCAGAAATGTTGGAACACGTGAGGCAATACTGACCCTACAACTTATCTTAGAAAATAGATCAAGGAAAGGCAAACCTACATTTCTAGCTTTTGTAGACTTAGAGAAATCTTTTGACAATGTTGACTGGAATACTCTCTTTCAAATTCTAAAGGTGGCAGGGGTAAAATACAGGGAGCGAAAGGCTATTTACAATTTGTACAGAAACCAGATGGCAGTTATAAGAGTCGACGGACATGGAAGGGAAGCAGTGGTTGGGATAGATGTGAGACAGGGTTGTAGCCTCTCCCCGATGTTATTCAATCTGTATATTCAGCAAGCAGTAAAGGAAACAAAAGAAAAATTCGGAGTAGATATTAAAGTCCATGCAGAAGAAATAAAAACATTGAGGTTCACCGATGACATTGTAATTCTGTCAGAGACAGCAAAGGACCTGGAAGAGCAGCTGAACGGAATGGACAGTGTCTTGAAAGGAGGATATAAGATGAACATCAACAAAAGCAAAATGAGGCTAATGGAATGTAGTCGAATTAAGTTAGGTGATGCTGGGGGAATTAGATTAGGAAATGAGACACTTAAAGTAGTAAAGGAGTTTTGCTATTTGGAGAGCAAAATAACTGATGATGGTCAAAGTAGAGAGGATATAAAATGTAGACTGGCAATGGCAAGGAAAGCGTTTCTGAAGAAGAGAAATTTGTTAACATCGAGTATAGATTTAATTGTCGGGAAGTTGTTTCTGAAAGTATTTGTATGGGGTGTAGCCATTTATGGAAGCGAAACTTGGACATTAAATAGTTTGGACAAGAAGAGAATAGAAGCTTTTGAAATGTGGTGCTACAGAAGAATGCTTAAGATTACATGAGTAGATCACATAACTAATGAAGAGGTATTGAATAGAATTGGGGAAAAGAGGAGTTTGTGGCTCAACTTGACAAGAAGAAGGGACCAGTTGGTAGGACATGTTCTGAGGCATCAAGGGATCACAAATTTAGCATTGGAGGGCAGTGTGGAGGGTAAAAACAGTAGAGGGAGACCAAGAGACGAATACACTAAGCAGATTCAGAAGGATGTAGGTTGCAGTAGGTACTGGGAGATGAAGAAGGTTGCACAGGATAGAGTAGCATGGAGAGCTGCATCAAACCAGTCTCAGGACTGAAGACAACAGCAACAACAATGAGATAACATCGAAGTCAACTTAAGGAACATGCTCTGGCACATGGTTGTTTACAAAGTGTTGATGAAAACTTAGCTCAAGTGGTAACGGCAATTCAAACACAAATATCTGAAATGAAGTCTGTGTGTGTCTGGATGATGTACAAAATCTCAGAAATGACTTAAGATTCCTGACTTCAGCACAAACTTTTTTTAAAACTTAGTACGAGTATATCAATAAGGGTAAGATTAAATGAGAGAGCTGAGGCCAGTGCCTTTGACAGCGATTCTCCCCATGCTGAAAAGTGTGTCAGGGAACAAAAAACTTATGTAGACATGGTTGAAGGGATCATAACCAAAAGATAACATAAAAATTCTCTCTAAAATGGATAGTGATATGAAAGCAATGTAAGTTATTTAACTGGATAGATAAAAAAAATCTGCTCTCCAGGCAGTGGCAAAACACACACATAAAAGATGGTTTCAATTGGGAAGCTTTTGGAACCAGTGGCTCCTCCTTTAGGCAGAATGGTTGAAGTGGAAGGAAGAGAGGTCTAGGAAAAGGGGTAGATTTTGGGAAAATCATCATGACTCGCGGGTCAGGGAAGACTTACTGTACGGGATGAAGACTGATTGTTGGGGACTGTGTAAGATGAGATTTGAAAAATTGAGAGCTTAAAAGGTGGAACACAGTAATATGCAGACAGAGATTACTGCTTAAACATCATGCATGTGTTAATAAGAGCGAAAAGCTATGTGCTTCGTACGTAACAGAGGTGGAAGGGGGACGGTGAAAAATAGATTGGAAAGACAAAAGATGTAGAAAACTAAAACAGAGTGAAGAAAAGAGTAGTTACAGTGAAGAAATGCTGAGACAGAAGAAATTAACGTAAATTAAGGGCAGGTGGGTGGTGTGAACCAAGGACACGTTGTAGTGCAGTGCTACTTTCCACCTGCAGAGTTCTGAGAAACTGGTGTCTGAGGGAAGAATCCAGATGGTGCGTGTGGTGAAACAGGTGCTGACACTGTTTGTCCTTCTACATCTGCATGATTACCACCAAATTGTCAACTAGGATAAACGGGCACAGGTAGAGTGTGTATACTGCCAACTCATATTATGCTCTACAACATGACATTCATGACCTTGGTACCTGTTTCATCACATACTCTTGGGATGAGAAGGAAAAACTGATTTTTGGGGATTGCATCGAATGAGATTTGAAAACCTGAGATTTTCAAATCTCGTCCAATGCATGCGGTTAATCTCCCCTGACCAGCGGTTCTGGGTGTCTTTCCTGTAATCTACCCCTTTTCCTAGACCTCTCCAGTTCTGTTCCTTCAGCCATCTTCCTTTCCCTTCAACTATTCTGCCTGAAGAAGGAGCCACTGGCTCCAAAAGCTTGCCAGTTACAACCATCTTTTATATGTGTGTTCTGCCGCCACTAGATGAGTAGACTTTTTATCTAGCCAGTGAAATACTTTTGTCAATAATTGATTGTTTTCGTTGTTATATTGGCCCATGTGGCTATCATTCCTTCTTATGTAACCCTCTTGTCCTTCTTTGTTGTCTTCTGTCTTATTCAAACTGTCGTGTGTTTTCTACCTTATGTGCCAATCCATTCGTTTATTTAACTATATCACCAAGATTAATCAACACACTCCCCTACATCTTTTCTAGTACTGATTTCTGTGCTGGTTGGTGGGTCCATTTTTATTTGCATATAATAATTCCATTGTTATTTGCAAATTTGCATACAACAATTTACAGTTCATTACACTGCATTGCCCTCTTCTGATCATCTTTTGCTGATTTATTCACAAATTTTACTGCTATTTTCTTTTCCACTATCTGCATAATTTGTTTATACGTAATTCTTTCACGTTTTGTGCGTTTGTTTTTAGACAGACTGCTCTGATAGACTTTTATTTCCGTTTCTTATGTCACTTTAATTGCCAAGCTAAGTAATTTACATTATCTCCTATGACTTTCTCATTCTGTTTACCCAGTTTTCAAAATTTCACCAGTTTTCACGACTTTCCCAAATCGATTTCTTCCTTTTTCTTCTCCAATCTTCTTTTTTTTTTCCCATATAGATGGCCCACTCATTACCTCTTATTAACGAATTTTGTACGAATTTCTCTAATTTTTCTGGCTTTTTCCTTGGTTTTCTTCTGTTTTCTATCTTTTCCACTCTCTACTTACTTATTTTTTACTTCTTTGCCAGCCACTCCTACAGTTTCTAAATCTCCAAACTGTCCTCTCTTGCCATGATGAATTCCATCTCAAATTCCATCAGTTCTTTTCGAAAACATGGCTTTGCATTATCAAAACTAAGGTCCCACATTCTGTTTTTTGTAACCAGCTTCTCCCTTGGTGTTACTCCAAAATCCGTAACATTGAAAGTCTCTGTTTCTGATTGCAATCCTACCCTACACCATGCTCTTTTACAGTGTCAAATACAGCAATCTCTTGCTCTTAACCAGCTCATCTGTGACCTATATGCCTCATTAGCCAATTTCCATTCTACCATACTTTTCTCTTCCTACAAAATCCTGCAGTTGTCTGCCCCTCATATTTCTTTGAATGGTATCATCTGCTGAGCCAACTTCAAACTGCAACAAAATGCTGGACTTCACCTCAGAAAGCTATCCCACCTTCTTTTAAACTACCTGAACAGTGGTGTTTCCCTTCCTGCCCCTCTGCAGCTCCCTGGACAGCCACACCATCAACCACCACTCCTCTCCTACAAACTGAGCTTGGTCAACCTCCTTAACATCACACAGCCTTTGCCACTACCTCCCAGACCAAGAATAATCCATAATTCTAAGAACCATTCACAACAGTATAGTGTCCATAACCTCTCATCTAAAGCACTCTCCCCTCCTGAATTATCTGTATTATCTAAGGGACTCCCTTTCAGCCTGCATTTTGTCATGCTGTTTTGGTGGAGGACCTACTTTCCTTCACATGTAATATCCACTGGAAATACTGCTTTGCAACCCAGTCCCAAAACCTTTCCAAATGCAGACCTGATATTTAACCCTGCCTTGAACAGTTCAGACCATGATCCCAACTTTGTCAACCACCACTACCTAAAAATAATCCCTTACAAGCCTTCCAAGAATTTCTCAAATCCAGCAATGCTTAACAACCTTTCCTCAGGTCCCTACAACATGACCCTAAGCTGTCCTCTCCAGAACTCTACATTCTCTAAAGGACAATGACTCCATCATTATCCTCTCAGCAGGCAAAGGGTCTACCACTGTAGTACTTGACTGAAAGGAGTATGTTAGTAACGGTCTACAGGTAGCTATCTGACAGCTCTACTTACAGTGTCCACCATCAAGATCCCACCACTGTGATTCAAACTGATCTGCAGTCCCACCTTAAAGCCTCAGGCCCGTCACAAGGACTAACACCTCAATCCATAGAACTCTCACCCCACCTAAACCACGCACCCCAACCTTTTAGCTTCTCCCTAATATCCACAAACCCAATCATCCTGGCTGTCGTATATTTGCTGGCTTCAAAGCACCCACTGGCCATACATTCGCCTTAGTTGATCAACACCTGCAACACGTAGTATGAAGACTCTCCTCCTACATCAAAGATACCAACCATTCCCTAGATCGTCCAAAATCTGTGCCCTTTCCACTGCAACCACACACCTTGCTTATCACATTGATGCCACTTCCCCCTATACCAACATCCCCCACTTACATAATCTGTCTGCTGCTGAACATTTTCTCAGTCAGTGCCCACATGATTCGAAACCTATGACATCCTTCCTACTCACCTTAATTAACTTTATACTTACCAACAACTACTTCACCTTTGAGGGGTAGACACGCAAACAGGTCAGGGGTACGGCCATTGGAACCAGGATGGCTCCTTCCTATACCAACCTTTTCATGGGTCACTTGGAGGGGGCTTTCTTGGGATCCATAAGTCTTCAGCTCCTGGTTTGGTTTAGATACATTGATGACATCTTTACCATATGGACTCCTGGTAAGGCTCCCCTGCTAAAATTCCTGGAGTCTCTGAATACCTTTTCCCAATTAAATTTCACATGGTCCTATTCCGAATCCCATGCCACTTTCCTTGATGTTGATCTCGTCCCCACTGAAGGTCAGCTACACACTTCCATCCACATTAAACCAGCAAACAACAGTACTTACATTTTGACAGTTGCCATCCTTTCCATGTTGAACATTCTGTCTCATATAGCCTTGGCAACCGAGGCAAACCTATTTGTTTGGATGCAGACCCTTTACAGCAATACACCACCATTATCACCTCAGCCTTCACTGCACATAATAACCCCACCAGTCTAGTTAAAAACCAGACTTCCCAGGCCATCACATCCAATCCTCGTACTGCTGATCCTTCCAAAAAAAAAAAAACACCTCAGAGCACACCATTGGTGGCTTAGTATTATCCTGGTCTGGAATGTGTTAACCAGTTGCTTCAACAGGGCCATGACTTCCTAAAATCTTGCACTGAAATGAGATCCACTCTGACTGAAATTTTGCTTGCCACACCTAGAATAGCTTTCCATCGAATGGGATGAGCATTTGCACACATTAAGAAGTGTGTTAGACATATTTTACACTTATAAAGTCACAGTTAACTTACAGAAATCAGAATTTGTCAGGAAAGAGATGAAGTTTTTAGGATGCATTATTTCATTGAGAGGGATATGGCCTGATCCATGCAAACTAGATCCCATTGGACACCTTTATACCCTGCAAACTAAAAAACAGTTAAAAGCATTCATGGGCTTAGCCTCTTACTTCTGTAAGTATGTGCCTCACTACCTACTAAATAGTGGCGCAATGCTCACCTTCTGTGGAAAACCTGCACGTGGCTATGGACAGAAAATTGTAAGGAGAACCTTGATGCCATAAAACAGCTTTGGCAAACTCTGACATATTATTACACCATGATGTGACACAAGAATTTTGCCTCCGTACTAATGTGTCCTTGCATGGTCTGGGGGCAAAATTGTTTCAGATTGAGCATGATAATGAAAATCAAAAGATAAATCTAATCTGTTTTACTAGTCACACATATAGCACAATGTGAAAGAGCTTAATCCATAAGTGAGCTTGAAGAGCTCGCAGTAGTATGGGATTCTGGAAATCCCAGTAATTCCTATTGGGTAATCACACCAAAGTATATTATGATCATCAAGCACTTTCATTCTTACTGACATGTAAAGTATTCTACAAAAGATTAGCCAGATGGTGTCTTTTTCTACAAGAATTCGATTTTGAGGTAATTTATATAAAAAAAGGAACAGAATATTTTGGCAGGCACCCTGTATAGACTTCCAAAAGCATTAAATGAATGTGCAGAATTAACAGAACAAATATCCAACTTTAGGATTCTACTCATGTGTGATGGTATAAAAATATGAGTCCGCTTCAAGAGGAAGATACTCTGTGCAGCAAGGTAAGGCAGCAACTAACAAGTACTGACAATGCAGACTTGAGAACACATTATAAGTTACATAATGGAGTTTTTTTTCAACAAATGCCCCAGTCTGGTAAATAGTGTGTTTGTTTACCTGAAGCATATGGAGACAATTTTATAAAGTATACACATAACTCGTGGGGTCACTATGATGTAGCCAAGTGTGCTCAGAAGATAATGTCATACTGCTATTTCCCCAATTTTAGACAAAGAGTACAACAGGTCAGCAAGAAATGTGTGATCTGTCAAAAGACCAAGCACTTGAACAGAAGATTCAATTGATTACATCCCGTTATGTCAGTAAAGTCCTTTGAACTTGTGTCAGATGATGCTGCAGGATCATTTCCCATGTCAAAAGGAGGAGTGAAATATATAATACGCTTGTGTTATGTGCTTTGTAAATATCTGCAGATGTATGCCACTAAAACTCTAATGGCAGTGCCTATAATCAAGTGAATCACGAGAGAATATTTCTAGCATTTGTAGACTTAGAGAAAGCTTTTGACAAAAGGTGAATCACGAGAGAATATTTTTTGAGAGTGGGTAAACTGAAAGCTATTCTGACTGGTAATGCAACTAACTTGACAACTCCAAAGTGGAAAAAAATTGCCAAGTCACGTAACATAAAACAGTATCCAAATTTCATTCAGAGGCCTGCCAAATAGAATGAGTATTTCATGAGTTATCCGAATGTGTACAACACTATCTCTCTCTCTCTCTCTCTCTCTCTCTCTCTCTCTCTCTCTCTCTCTCTCTGTAAATTCAGTGAAAAGTAAGTCATTTGCCACTCTTATCAATAAAATTAATGTACAAGAAGTATAAATTAGATGACTGGGTTAAACCTTTACCTAAAGGTTCTGAGAAAGAGATACCACTAGAAGAAAAGATTAGACAAGCTTTAATAATGTTGGAAGCAAAGGCAGAAGCTGGGGGAAAAAATATGGTAAAAGAATAGGTTGCATAATAACTTTTCACTCTGGACAGGAGGCACTACTGCACACTCATCTTCAATCTACTACACATAAAAAGCTGAACAGAAAATGTCAGTAGTACATAGGACTCTCCACTATATAGAGAATACCACAACTGGGATGCTATTTGTTGAGCAACCCAAAAACAGGGAAAATACATGGATTATATCCACAGAGAGATATCAAAGAATTTATACACAAAACATAACAGTTCAATACACCTCAACCACTTCAGAGCCTACAGCCCTTAATGGATAATACAACAGTCTATAATCCTTATAGAAAATTGGAGAGTCAGTCTGATAGTAAAAAATGAAAACATTTCCAGGATGTGTGAAGCAATATACATTTTTGCTCAACTACAAGCAACTTATCCATATTACTTTTGAAACATATTGGAGAATCTCATAATGAATGTTAGACTAGGTGTAATCCTAGATCAGGTCAAAGATTTTTTTGAAATCCATTATGAAAATTTGGTATTCATTTAGAGCAAAATGACAATATACAAACTGTACATTAAATATATGTTTGGAAACAGTGAATACGAATGACAACAATACAGTCTGGCAGCCTGTGCTTGGCACAGCACAAGGGGAGCAGTTAGCTGAGTTGCGGATGGTAACCATTTCCTTCCCCCCCCTTTCCCTCTTTCAACATAGTCTGCAATGGCCATATTCACACATGCAAGCTATACCCAGCATGCTGGCGCACTATTTAACAAATAATGACTGAATGTAAAGCCAAGTTCAGACACACAACAACAGTGCTGCTACAGCTAGTGGCATACCGCTGTTTCAATGAAGTTGCATGTGTCGTCTCCCAGAGTTGAATAGTTGCTGAGGGGAATAGGAGAATAGGGAGGGTGCGTGCATAAAATATAATATATAATGAAAACTGTTTATTAACATTTGTAAATTTATGTACATCCTTTTCTTGTTACTGCTATTGTGCATAGAGATTGGTATGACAATACTGGTTTCAGATCGCCCCTCCTCTGCTCACGCAAATTCGTCTTGTTAGCTTCAATCCTCTTGATGCAGGATTCACAGTGCATCACGGAATAATGAACAGAATATGACTGTGTGAATAAACTTGGCTATCCTGATAACCATGTATAACACTTTTTAATGTACGATTAGAATACACACTTTTTAACAATATTAACGTGGCAGAATTCATAATACGTCCACCCGCTTTTACTTATTGAGACAAACAGGTGAATATATAAAAATTCATCAGTTGAAGAGCATATCTCTACTAGTTTTGTTTCTATGCCAATATTAACTATGGTACAAAATTATTATTATTTTATATATCTATCTATGTTATATGTATAATAAGAAAAGAACGAGGGAGAGAAGAAAAAAAAGGAAAATAAAATAATAATATGATGCATTACAATTGCCCCCCACCATGCACTGACGTCATACTGAAGTGCACAGTGCCTGAGCTTACTTCTCTTTTTATGGATTGATAACTCTGGCCGGTGTGGGCATAGCCTTTATTTTTCGGCCATTGGAGGTATTCTATATGGTTACCATATACGGTTACAAATAGGCCTGTCAGCTTCCTTAACACTTACGTTCATAGGTAAGTGCTTGCTGTAACCTCATAGTCCCATTATTGTCAGTCAGTATCTGCCCAGTGTTTAGCTGGCGAAGTATGTGCATGCAGCTCAACGTCTGTTACCATCCCAGCTTGCTATCACATGTATAATACAAAGTCAGAGTGCCCATGGCATGCGCTCACATAGCCTTCACTGCACAAATTCGTTAAGCTCGTGTTCAGCGGCATGATGATTTGTGAAATCTTCGATGCATTGACAACTGGTTTCCATATTAGTGGCCCGAGGACTGTATTTCACCTCATTGCTCGCACTAATTCAGTGGGGAAACCAGCTGTACATCCAACAATAAGGTAAGTTTCTTACCACTTCTACGACGTTGTTGAGCACAGAAAATTCATGTTACACGAAGTATTGTCATTTTTAATTCATCACACACACACACACACACACACACACACACACACACACACACACACACACACACACACTCAACACTTTGCAGGCAGATTTTGTATGTTTTTGAGCTTTATTTTTGAGTGTCTTTCATAATGTCAGTGATAGGCACATTTATGTTCGCTTGTGAGGTAGCGCAAGGCAGCTGCACTTGCTAAACAGGGGTAACTACCGGCAAGTGTTGTTGCATTGTGCAGCCTTCACTATTTTCCTTTGGTGGGCTAACCCCTATATTGTGGGTAACCAATGAAGCTATCTATCTTCTCTAAAAGCAGTTTTGTTTTCTGTCATATGTTGTTTGGGAATGTCAGTAGTTTTAGCAACACTGCCTCACAACCTTTCCTCTGCTTCCTTTAAACCCGAGTCTATTTCAGTTAAAATAAGACTTTCTTTCTCTTTTAGAGATTCTTCTACAGTACCTGCATAAATTTTGCATTTTGACACTACCTTTGCAGCAAGGGTGCTGCCATTATCCAGCATCCAGGCTTCAGCTTTTTCAGTTATTTACATTATATCTGCACATAACTTATCTCTCTGTTTTTGGCAAACTCTGACTCTAAACTTAAGTGATCTACTCTTAGACTCAACTTGTGTATTTCAGTAAGTAGGTTTTTGCATACATCTTGCAGCTCGTTAACTGTGTTGGTCACATTTTTTACCGATGCATCCACTTGGGATTGCCTCTCCTGAAACTGAAAATACTCTTCACTAAGGTTTTGTAACTGACTTGGAAGTTGTTCCTATTTATCGTCTATGTATGATACTTTTTCCATTATGGGACATGTCGGTAATTATTTCTTGTTTTAGTTGTTCACCTAGATCAGTCAACTTCCCAGATAGTTCATCAGATAACTCAGTGCGTATAGTTTTGCTCACCTCACTGATCTGTTGACTAATACTATTCTTGAAATTGTTAGATGTCTGATTTTGCTGTGTGAACTGTTGTCCCATATTTTTCTGATGTCTGGTGAACTGCTGTGTCACACTCTTAAGCTATTGTGTTACACTTTCCTGAAATTCCTGTTGTTTTGTAAGCTGATTTGTTATTAGTTGCACGAGTTGTGTCAAATTGTGAGTATCACTAATATTTACATTGCTTTTCGAACTGTTTTCTGCTCTTGCATTCGTGGCATAGTGAGCAAATAGTTAGCTGAAGTTTCACTGTTTGGAATAATGTTTCCCCGTGAGAAATTGTCTCATCGAGCATCGTAAAAGTGACATCATGATTAGTTGTATCACCAGTGTCATCAATTTTTAATAGTGGGACACCAACCTGGTTGTTTTGGTAGTGATCAGCCAGTTCACGAGTTAGTGAATTACTTTTAACTGTTGCCAAGCTTGGATTCCTGACATGGTGGCATACTGCATTTCGTAATGAGTTTTCAGCAATGGCCATTTCCTTTGACTCCATTGTGATCAGTATTTAAAAAAAAAATTATGAAAAGAAAAATAAATAAACATTGTGTGTGTGTGTGTGTGTGTGTGTGTGTGTGTGTGTGTGTGTGTGTGTGTGTGTGTGTGTGCGCCTACTGCTGACAAAGGCTTAATGGCCGAAAGCTATAATGGTGTGAATCTTTTTATTGTGCTTATCGCGACTCAGCATCTCTGCTATATGGTGAATAGCAACTTCCCTTCTCTGGTAATGTTACATTCCATCCTGGATTTTCCATTGTTTGACTTTCTCATGTACGATTGAAACACACATTTCTTAACAATTGTAACTTGGCGAAAATCGTAACACATCCACCTGCTATCACTTATTGAGATAAACAGGTCAATATATAAAAATTCATCAGTCGAAGAGCATATCTTTACTTGTTTTGTTTCTACGCCAATATTATCTATGGTACAAAATTATTATTATTTTATATATCTATCTTACACGTATAAAAAGAAAAGACCGAGGGAGTAAAGAGGAGAAAGAAGAAAATAATAATAATAATATGATACATTACACAGTTTATAGTTGCGCAACTTAAGAAACACAACTTTCGTCATACTACAAGAAGTTCAACTTGCTTGTACTTTGTTGCACCACTTTCCTTCCACCACAGCTCCCTGGTGGCAGTATTTTGAAACACGAACATTCTGTCACAGTTATTGTGCAGTAATTACTGCTGTACTACATTTGATTTCATTTTGTTTTCATTTTATTACTGAAAAAACTGAAAATGTGTGTGTGTGTGTGTGTGTGTGTGTTTTGTACAAATTGTGGATTATATACAAGAAATAACTCCGAATGCAATGTGGCAGCTGTTAAATTAAAAATTAATTATTCAAAATGCTTATATGAACAAATACAATAAGATTATAAAATCTTGAAAGAGTGGCATGTCAGCAAGTGATATTTACATGGTTGCTGTTGGATAGCTTGCCATTGCAGACAGCTTTTTCATCTCCTAGTTTTATTTCTTTCATGAATGTGTTTGTGGCCCCTGATTTATCCCTGTGAAAAATCTATTTTCAGAGCCACCATTTGGGTCTTTGTATTTAACTCTGGTCACAACTCTAGTGCCGTAACTTGCACTATAATATTCATTGCCACCCATATGATTTCAATTGATGCCATACTGAAAGCTGTGCAACTAAGCAGAATTTGTGCAGTTCTGTGTGAATGGTAACTCACAGAGCGTCACAAACTGTGGTGCCACATTAGATGTGTGTTAGAACCTGGCTTCGGAGACATTGCGCAGCATTCTAACATTAACTAGTGAAAATGACAAAATGAGGCCTAACTGTGCAAATGAAATGTTATGAATAAACTACATTAAGCAAAACAGACACAGAAATAACAAATTACAGAAAAATCAAACACATGAAGCAGCATATTTTCCATGTTATATACACACAAATAATTAAAGGAAGAAAGATAACACTTGATAACCCATGTTGTTGTTGTGGTCTTCAGTCCTGAGACTGGTTTGATGCAGCTCTCCATGACACTCTATCCTGTGCAAGCTTCTTCATCTCCCAGTACCTACTGCATCCTACATCCTTTTGCTCTCCCTCTACAATTTTTACCTTACACACTGCCCTCCAATACTAAATTGGTGATCCCTTGATGCCTCAGAACATGTCCTACCAACCGATCCCTTCTTCTGGTCAAGTTGTGCCACAAACTTCTCTTCTCCCCAATCCTATTCAATACTTTCTCATTAGTTATGTGATCTACCCATCTAATCTTCAGCATTCTTCTGTAGCACCACATTTCGAAAGCTTCTATTCTCTTCTTGTCCAAACTATTCATCATCCATGTTTCACTTCCGTACATGGCTACACTCCATACAAATAGTTTCAGAAACAACTTCCTGACATTTAAATCTATACTCGAGGTTAACAAATTTTTCTTCTTCAGAAACGCTTTCCTTGCCATTGCCAGTCTACATTTTATATCCTTCTCTACTTCAACCATCATCAGTTATTTTGCTCCCCAAATAGCAAAACTCCTTTACTACTTTAAGTGACTCATTTCCTAACCTAATTCCCTCAGCATCACCCAACTTAATTCGACTACATTCCATTATCCTCGTTTTGCTATTGTTGGTGTTCATCTTACATCCTCTTTTCAAGACACTGTCCATTCCGTTCAACTGCTCTTCTAAGTCCTTTGCTGTCTCTGACAGAATTACAATGTCATCCGCAAACCTCAAAGTTTTTATTTCTTCTCCATCGATTTTAATTCCTACTCCAAATTTTCTTTTGTTCCCTTTACTGCTTGCTCAATATACAGATTGAACACATCGGGGATAGACTATAACCCTGTCTCACATCTATCCCAACCAGTGCTTCCCTTCCATGTCCCTCGACTCTTATAACTGCCATCTGGTTTCTGTACAAATTGTAAATAGCCCTTTACTCCCTCTATTTTACTGCTGCCGCCTTCAGAATTTGAAAGAGAGTATTCCAGTCAACATTGTCAAAAGCTTTTTCTAAGCCTACAAATGCTAGGAATGTAGGTTTGCCTTTCCTTATTCTATCTTCTAAGATAAGTGGTAAGGTCAGTATTGCCTCAGGTGTTCCAATATTTCTACGGAATCCAAACTGACCTTTCCCGAGGTCGGCTTCTACCAGTTTTTCCATTCGTCTGTAAAAAATTTGCATTAGTATTTCACAGCAGTGACTTATTAAACTGATAGTTTGGTAATTTTCACATCCATCAACACCTGCTTCTTTGGGATTGGAATTATTATATTCTTCTTGAAGTCTGAGGGTATTTCGTCTGTCTCATACATCTTGCTCACCAGCTGGTAGAGTTTTGTCATGACTGGCTCTCCCAAGGCCGTCAGTAGTTCCAGTGGAATGTTGTCTACTCCTGGGGCCTTGTTTCGACTCAGGTCTTTCAGTGCTCTGTCAAACTCTTCACCCAGTATCGTATCTCATATTTCATCTTCATCTACATTCTCTTCCATTTCCATAATATTGTCCTCAAGTACATCACCCTTGTATAGACCCTCTTTTCTGCTTGCCCTTCTTTGCTTAGAACTGGGTTTCCATCTGAGCTGTTGATATTCATACAAGTGGTTCTCTTTTCTCCAAAGGTCTCTTTAATTTTCCTGTAGGCAGTATCTATCTTACCCCTAGTGAGACAGCCGCTACATCCTTACATTTGTCCTCTAGCCATGCTTAGCCCTTTTTGCACTTCCTGTCGATCTCATTTTTGAGATGTTTTTATTGCTTTTTGCCTGCTTCATTTACTGCATTTTTTTATTTTCTGCTTTCATCAACTAAATTCAATATTTCTTCTGTTACACATGGATTTCTACTAGCCCTCACCTTTTTACCTACTTGATCCTCTGCTTCCTTCACTACTTCATCCCTTAAAGCTGCCCATTCTTCTTCTACTGTGTTTCTTTCCCCCATTCCTATCAATTGTCCCCTTATGCTCTCCCTCAAACTCTGTACAACGTCTGGTTTAGTCAGTTTAACCAGGTTCCATCTTCTTAAATTCCTAGCTTTTTGTAGTTTCTTCAGTTTTAATCTACAGATCATAACCAACAGATTCTGGTCAGAGTCCAAGAAATGTCTTACAGTTTAAAACCTGGTTGCTTAATCTCTGTCTTACAATTATATAATCTATCTGATACCTTCCAGTATCTCCACACTTCTTCCAGTATACTACCTTCTTACATGATTCTTGAACTAAGTGTAAGCTATGATTAAGTTATGCTCTGTGCAAAATTCTATCACATGGCTTCCTCTTTTATTCCTTACCCCCAGTCCATATCCACCTACTACGTTTCCTTCTTTCCGCTTTCCAACTATTGAATCATGTCACCAATGACTATTAAATTTTGTCTCCCTTCATTATCTGAATAATTTATTTTATCTTATCATACATTTCATCAATCTCTTCATCATCTGAGGAGCTAGTTGGCATATAAACTTGTACTACTGTGGTAGGCGTGGGCTTCATGTCTATCTTGGCCACAATAATGCGTTCACTATGATGTTTGTAGTAGCTAACACACACTCCTACTTTTTTTATTCATTATTAGACCTACTCCTGAATTATCCCTATTTGATTTTGTAGTTATAACCTTGTATTCACCTGACCAAAAGTCTTGTTCCTCCTGCCACCGAACTTCGCTAATTCCCACTATATCTAACTTTAACCTATCCATTTCCCTTTTTAAATTTTCTAACCTACCTGCCCGATTAAGAGATCTGACATTCCACACTTCGATCCGTAGAATACCAGTTTTCTTTCTACTGATAACGACATCCTATTGACCAGTCCCCACCCAGATCCGAATGGGGGACTACTTTACCTCCGGAATATTTTACCCAAGAGGACGCCATCATCATTTAACCATACAGTAAAGCTGCATGCCCTCGGGAAAAATTCTAGCTGTAGTTTCCCCTTGCTTTCAGCCGTTCGCAGTACCAGCACAGGAAGGCCATTTTGGTTAGTGTTACAAGGCCAGATCAGTCAATCATCCAGACTGTTGCCCCTGCAACTGCTGAAAAAGGCTGCTGCCCCTCTTCAGGAACCACACGTTTGTCTGTTCCTCTCAACAGATACCCCTCCATTGTGGTTGCACCTACAGTACGGCTATCTGTGTCGCTGAGGCATCAAGGTCCATGGTTCATGGGAGGTGATAACCCTTATTGCTGGCCAATGTATTAACCATAAGAATAAACATTAATAAGGAGAATGATTACCACATGCTATGTATTTTCTATACAATTATGCTAGTAGGAAATATTTTGTCTAATGAAATGTCCATTTTGCCACATCATTATGTGACAAACTTCAAAACCAACTTTACATGTATGACAGTATGTAGACATAAGACTTTGTACAAGAAGAAAGCTAGATCAGAGTAAGAAGCTATATACAAAAGAAATTATTTACACAGAAAGAGCTATGGTCACGCATGAGGAAAGAACTATTTACAGAAAGGTTACGTTAATACTAAAGTAATAAATAAAATAAATGTTAATCAGTAAGCTATTAAGAGGAACAGGCTAATGAATATAGTAATGGCACTAGAATTAAGTGAGATTTTTATTACCTTACACTACACTATTTACAGCCACTTACAATAAGAAAGAACTACGCTTTTTGTGTATAAAACTACAACCAATTAAGCTATGGTGATTATAAAAAACTTTGTAATATTCTATTGAAAACTACCTCTACACTAAATATAAAAACTAATGTACTGTGTACAAAGGATTAACAAAAAAATCAAATTAGGCATACAAGATTAAAACAGCGAAAACTTTGCATAGCTAGCAATTACAAACCTCAAGGTACGTTAAGGTTCATTATGGCAAATAAGTGTTATTCACACACACACACACACACACACACACACACACACACACACACACACACACACACACACAAATGCAGTGCAGGCAAATCACTGTGAAAGAGCATGTAAGGAAATATGTAGTTCAGACAGACATATCTGATCATCATGGACAACTAATCAGATTTTTCAGACGTAATGATGCAGTATCAGAACCAAAATGAGCAACCAAAGAAATTATGATCATCAGTGAACAAAAAATCAACATCTTTAACACAATGTTAAGTAAGGAAACCTGGAATGAAACCCTACAAGCCCAGAGTGTAAATAAAAAATATGGTGCATTTATTTTAACAGTTAAATACCATTTTAATGTAGCATTTCCCAAAGTAAAGAGACAAGAAAGGCTGCAAGATCAAACACAGTGGATTAACAGTGAAATAGTAGAACAGCGAAGGAAGCTGCCGGATCTGAGATGGATGGGTGAAGCTGAAAACTATAAAATGTTAAAAAAAGAAGTATAGAAAAACAATAAGAGAAGCAAAAGCAAGAGCAATTGACATCACCATAACAAACTCAAAAAAACAAGGCAAAGGCAGCTTGGAATGCAATTAATGCTGAAAGAAAGGAAAAAGATGGGTCAACAAAGAAGAAGGTATTAGGTCAATTAAAACAGACAACACAGTGGTCACAGATGGTATAGAAATAGCAAACATACTGAATAATAAGTATATCAGTGTAGTAGAAAACTTAAAATTGGAAAAAATAGTCAAACAGAAGAGTATTAAGGTACCAAAGATATCATGCAGTACTATGTTCTTAAGACCAGTCACGGAAGATGAACTACGGAAAACTATACAGAAACTGAAGTCCAAGAAATCAGCTGGTGATGATGAAATATCAAATCATGTAATAAAGCTGACACATGAGCAGACAATAACACCACTGCTGAACATAGCAAACTGTTCTTTCAGAGACGGAATTTTTCCAGAAAAACTGAAGATAACGAAGGTGGTGCCAGTGTACAAGAAAGGGGATAAGGACAACCCCAACAACTACAGACCAGTTTCACTTATATCAGGTTTCTCAAAAATCCTAGAAATGCTTATGTATACCAGACTAGTTAATTATTTGGACAAACATAACATTCTCATTGCCTCACAACATGATTTCAGAAAGGTAAATCTACAGAATCAGCAACTGCCAGACTAACAGAATACATTTTACAGTCCTTATATGGAAAAAAGTGGTCTCTGCAATGTTTCTGGATCTTTCAAAAGCATTTGACACCATTGACCATGAAATGCTGACACAAAAATTAGGCAACTACGGCATTCGAGAACAACCAGGTGAATGGATAAAATCATACTTGTGCAACCGCAAGCAGTATGTATCATTAAGAAACTCATATCAATCAGAAACCAAACCCTTCAAATATGGAGTGCCGCAGTGTTTGGTAATGAGGCCATTGTTATTTAATGTGTTTGTTAATGATATAGGTGTTGAGGAGAAAGAAAAGAAAATATTATATGCTGATGACATGACAATAATAATTTCTGATCAAAATATGGAACAGCTTGGGAGAAGAGCATACACATCTGCAAATGTCACAGCTCAATGGCTGTTGGAAAATGAACTGGTTATAAATCGAAAAAAGACTATGTATGCAGTGTTTAAAAACAAGGAGAAGGCTGTAGACATGGATTTAGAGGTTGATGGAATAAGGCTGGAAGAAGTAGAATCTGCTAGATTCTTAGGTACTCTTGTGGATAATGAACTGAAATGGAAAAAACATATTAATAATGTCTGTAAGAAACTGAGCTCTGTTATATTCTTAATGATGCAGCAATCACAGTATTCAGACAAGAATCTTCTGTGTACAGTGTATCATGGACTTTTCAAACCATACCTACACTATGAAGTGACTGTGTGGGGAAACTCAAACAAACAAGAGAAAAAAACGAGTGTTCACATAAAAAAAAGCGATTAAAACCATTTTGAGCAAAAATACCAATGAAATGTGCAGAAACTGTTTAAAGAAGTTTGGTGCCTTAACTTTTTCATTGTTGTATATACCCAAAACAATAATGTTGTAAATAAAATAGAAAGAAACTTCCACATGGGAAAAATATATTAAAAACAAAGATTCCAAGACTTACCAAGCGGGAAAGCGCCGGTAGACAGGCACAACAAAATAACACACAAAATTTCGAGCTTTCGCAACCGGCAGTTGCTTCGTCAGAAAGAGGGAAGGAGAGGGAAAAACGAAAGGATGTGGGTTTTAAGGGAGAGAGTAAGGAGCTATTCCAATCCCAGGAGTGGAAAGACTTACCTTAGGGGGGAAAAAGGATAGGTATATACTCTCGCATTACCAACAAACACTGTCTGCCTGTGTCCGTTCATGCAAATGGACAGTTTGTTGCTGGTCATTCCCACATAGAAAGCGTCACAGTGTAAGCAGGTCAGTTGGTAAATCACGTGAGTGCTTTCACATGTGGCTCTGCCTTTGATCGTGTACATCTTCCGGGTTACAGGACTGGAGTAGGTGGTGATGGGAGGGTGCATAGGACAGGTTTTACACCAGGGGCGGTTACAAGGGTAGGAGCCAGAGGGTAGGGAAGGTCGTTTGGGGATTTCATAGGGATGAACCAAGAGGTTATGAAGGTTAGGTGGACGGCGGAATGACACTCTTGGTGGAGTGGGGAGGATTTCATGAAGGATGGATCTCATTTCGGGGCAGGATTTTAGGAAGTCATATCCCTGCTAGAGAGCCACATTCAGAGTCTGATCCAGTCAGTTTTACAGTGTTGCAGAATACTTATGCCATTAAATTTGTATATATTGTTATTCATTATCAATGATGTAATAATGTAAGCTGAAGGGGTAGAAAAATAAGTGATAGTGAATGTTACTACTTTGACATGTCCTATATTACAGGTACATTTACTATACACAATGTAATCTTACAGGATCAAATAAAATTCAATTCAATTCAATTCAAGAAATGTCAAGTTGTAGCCTATGTGTCCGTATGTGTGAATGGACATGTTGACTGACCTATGGGGAGTTACGTATAATTAAGAAGTTAGGTAGTAACAAAAATTTTTGTAATGAATGAGGCAGAGTAGCACATCCCACTTGGAGAATGGATTTAATTGGAGGTGGAAGGTACCAAATGAAAGCCCCCCCCCCCCCCTTCCCCTCCCCAGATTAGTTCATAAGTTAAGTATAATTGCGAATGTTTGTGAATTTATGGAAAGGAGGATATTTAGTAATTTATATTCAGTAACGTAAATGCTGCTAAAGTCAATCAGTCATTCTAGAGTCAATCATTGACATTTGATATCAGATTTTCGAGTTCTGACATCTACTGGACACAGATAGAACTACAAATTCTGTCAAGCTCTTAGCAGGAAGAACAGTGTTTGTTATTCCAGTGTATATATTGTGTATCTTGGTGAGTGTTTTGAATCATGTTTTCAATTAAATTTCAATTAGCTAAAAGGTAAACTACAGCATATGGTGGCTTAAAAATGATAACCTCATAAAATTCGTAGTAGTAGTTCAAACATGTCCACAACAGTGCTATGAAGTGCCCATTTTTAGTTTAAAGTGTTTTCTATATATAATTATTTAAGTAATTCAATAATTTGTTACTTTATTGGGTAATGTCGATCATGCCAAGAACAACTTAAAAATAAATGTGCATTGGATGGAATAAAATGTATGATGAAAAACGTTTGCGGTCAGCAGTTGAAGCCGTGACACTTGGTTACATGATATCACAAAGGCTTCCCATGAATATGCTGTGCCATATACTGCATTGAATGACAGAGCTAATAATAGGTATCCTTTAAGTTATGGGTGGCAGACAGCATTAACCTGTGATAAAGAATGACATTTAGTGGAGGGGTGACAACATTTGTGATGTAGATCAAGATTATTTAAATGATGAAGGAAAAGTCAAACCCAGATTGATAGATAACTTACCAGGAAAGGAATGGGTAAATAAATTCATGCAGGGGAATAAAGTATTAACAGCCCAATTATGTGAAAATGTAAAAAGATCAGGATGTTCCACGACAAGAGAGTGAGAGACTATTTTATCATTCTAAAGGAAACCCTCCAAGTTGTGCAACCATCCAACATACTTAACTTTGATGAAACCAATTTTACCGATGATCCAGGAGTCAGCAAAATTTTGGTAAAATGTGGTGTAAAACATATGGAGCAGATTGTAGACTGCTATAAATGAAGCACAAGTGTAATATATAGTGTACAAGGCAAAACACATCTACCCAGGATGGTGTGAAGGAAATGTGAGAGGAGCAGATTACAACCAAAGAGCTAGTGGTTGGTTAGACTTGCCAACTGCTACTCATTGGTTCAGGAAACTTTTGCTTCCACTAGTAAGAAAATTAATTGGGTGTAAAATTGTAATTTGTGACAATCTATCTAGTTACGTGTCTTTGGAGGTAGCTAAACTCCTTTTTACTAACTCCAAACTCAACACCATCTCTGTCAGCCTTTGGATGTTGCATATTTCAGACCTTTGAAGAGAACTTGGAGGAATGTGTTGAATCAATGGAAGACCCAGAACAGAATGCTTGTTTGCAAAAGTGCTTTTCCAACTCTCTTTTGTGAAGCCTTTGAGGAAGTCAGAAGTATGTAACAAATGTAAGGCAGGGTTTATGCCCTCCAGAATATACCCATTCAATCCTGACAAATTCTGCAACAAAATCCCACAGTTAATGACAGTATGTCCAGCAAACCATCCTGGACTGATGCCTTCACCACTCATCTACAGAGAGTTCATGTCAGAAAAACTGCGCAGTCAGCCACGACAAAGAGGAAATGAGTGCCCCTTCCACCTGGGAAAGGTATTCACTAGAAATATATTTGTTGCAGTGAGAATAAAGATGATACGGAGTTAGGAGAGAGGAAAGATGTGCCTGATGAAATTAATAACCACAGTGAGCCCTCAAAAGAAAATGGCAATGGAGAACTTTTTCTCTCAGTGATGATGATAAAATGCTAGCAGGAAGAGAAGGCATCTCTGACAAATCTAATACTGAGAGTGTTACTGAGGAAAAAAATATTCACATTGTTCTACTTGATCTGAAAGACAATAGTGGAAACCATAAATCTTTGTTGAGAAAACTATTGGCATTAACAATGAGGTATAAGACCTCAAAATCAGTTTCATGAGGAAAAGGGTCACTCCGAAGAAACATATTTTGTCTCTCCTGAAGCTGTTGAAGCTTCTGTGAAGCAGGCTGGTAATTGTAACAAAAGTAAGAGGTTGAGATATTAGATGAGGTTGATATTATTATGCCAAGTATTCGTATTACACATATCAGTTAATATATTGACA
This sequence comes from Schistocerca gregaria, assembly GCF_023897955.1. Classification (NCBI taxonomy): domain Eukaryota; kingdom Metazoa; phylum Arthropoda; class Insecta; order Orthoptera; family Acrididae; genus Schistocerca; species Schistocerca gregaria. The sequence continues at coordinate 348,706,962 of NC_064926.1, forward strand.
TTTTTACAGTGATGAAACAGAATTATTTGTTTGTGACAGGCTACGCCTTGTTGACAAACATTATTCCCATGGATGTTAAATAAGTCTAATGTGATTTGAACATTTCCTACAGTTGGTAACTCACAAATAAAGTACTAATTAATAATTACAGTATGTTAATAAAGGCTTCCAGGTGATTTTTATTTTTTATGTGTTCCATCTTTTTTTAAAAAATTTAAACAGAAATCGACTTAACTGTCAAAAACTTCTTAAATCAGCCAGTGTGTTATTTCAATTGCGATCAACTTTAGCAGCCTCCTACGCTTAAGTTGATCATTGTTGTTTTTGTGGTGTCACCGCCAGACACCACACTTGCTAGGTGGTAGCCTTTAAATCAGCCGCGGTCTGGTAGTATATGTCAGACCCACGTGTCGCTACTATCAATGATTGCAGACCGAGTGCCGCCACACAGCAGGTCTAGAGAGACCTCCTAGCACTTGCCCCAGTTGTACAGCCGACTTTGCTAGCGATGGACCAATGACTTCTACGCTCTCATTTGCCGAGACGATACTTAGCATAGCCTTCAGCTACGTTATTTCCTACGACCTAGCAAGGCGCCATTATCTGTTACTATCGATACTGTGAATCATGTAATGTCAAGAGCGATGTTCGTCATTAATGAATTAAAGTTAAGTATTCCAACAGCTATGTCCGTTTTTCTCAATTCTAATTCCCTTGTCATGTTCCAGACCACACGCCAGCCTGCGTCAGCTAAAACGCGTGCATATCGGCTTCCTTTAGTTATACGGGTTGGCTCTCCTGCCAACCACAACATTGGCGACGAGAGTAAAAGTGTTCTTATCTAAATTTCCACGATTTACTTGTGTAATGGCTTCTCCACAATCTCCAGATGTACTGTCCGCATTTTATCGCTTACAGAATCAGCAGACGCAGGCATAACTGGATGCCCTTGGACAGCTTGTCCAGGGTCAACGTGCGATGCAAAACAATGCGGCAGCAGCCGCTTCACCACTAACGCAGCCACAACACGCTGTTGCACCCACTTTTCGAACTTTTGATGCTGCACTGGAAAGCTGGACGGAGTGATCACGCCAATTTGGATTCCATCTTGCCGCCTACAGAATTCAAGGTAACAAGCGGCAGCCTTTTCTGCTTTCATCCTTCGGGGTTACCACGTACCGTGTGATAGTCAAATTATTTCCCCGATGCGACGTAGCAACTCTGTCCTATGAAGAAATTTTGTCTGCATTAGATGCATATTTCAAAGAATCAGTCAATGTAGTTGCGAAACGGTATACCTTCTTCCATACAAAACGTACGGCAGGTCAGACTAATCGGGAGTGGGTTGCAACCTTGCAAGGCCTTACTAGGGATTGTGCTTTTGAGTGTCAATGTGGACACCCTTATTCAGATACTATGGCACATGATGCAATTGCACAGAACGTTTCTGATGTTCGTATACGGGAACAGATTTTGAAACTAGTCAATCCTTCCCTTCAACAAGTGATGGACATATTGGATCGGCAGGACACACTTGACTTTGCTCAGGAATCATTTGAAACTTCGCCAGCAGTGTGTCAAGTTAACCGGCCCGCCGAGTGAGCTGCACGGAGCAGTAAACAGCACTCGCACCCGGCCGCGCCGTTGCCGCCAGGCTCTCAGCCACGTGTACCGCGCCGGCAAGCAAATGCAGTGATCAAATCATGCCCGCAGTGTGCTACTAAACATTCGCCTGAGAATTGCCCGTCATGCCAAGCTATTTGCTTTTATTGTCATAAAAAAAGGACATGTTCAGAGTGTTTGCCAGAAAAAGCTCAGATCAAAAGCTCAAAACTGTTCCAGGCCCTTTGCTTTGCGCCGGAATCGGAATCGAACCAAGGATACTCAGGCTCGCGAAACTTCGCCCATGGAAATTCATGTAGTTCATTCCACTCCGCTCAGTGCCCCTCTCTCTAACAGTGACTGTGTTCGTCCCAAAAATAGTGTGCGTCGACATCGCCAGAACTCCCATCGAGTAGCAAGTAGTTATGTACCAGTGTCAGTTCACGTCGCACGAGACAGTCACTCTTGTCGTCAGCAGGACAATAAACTTTTTGTGGACTTGGACATTAACGGCAAAGTGATACCATTCCAGCTCGATACAGGAGCTGCAGTTTCACTGATCAATCAAGACACTTACAAACTGCTGGGAACACCTCCGCTGCGTGCCGCAAAGGTTAATTTAAGTAGTTATTCTGGTCAAGCTATCCCTGTGTTAGGACAGTGCAGCCTTCTTGCAACATACAGAGGACAAACAAAACTTGTGTCATTTTACGTCCTTCGTTCTTCTTCTGCAGTGAACTTGTTTGGTTTCGATTTATTTCAGTTGTTTAACTTGTCTAAGTAAATCAGGTCCTCTCAGTGAACCAGACTGCGCCTTCAGACAGTGTTTCTCATCTTTGTGAAGAATTTGCAGACATTTTTGCACCGGGCCTCGGTTGCGCTAAGAACTATAAAGCACGTTTGGAACTGAAAGTAAACGCGCAACCGAAATTTTTCAGAGCACGCAATGTTCCCCACACATTACGTGATGAGGTCGCAAAAACATTACACGATTTAGAATCACATGGTGTAATTGAACGTGTGCAGGCTTCTCTCTGGGCATCACCCTTAGTAATTTTGCCAAAACCTTTCGGCAAATTGAGACTTTGTGTGGACTTCATGGCAACAGTGAATCCACAACTAGTGATTGCAACTTTTCCTTTACCCCGCCCGGAAGATCTTTTTGACAAACTGTGCCCGGGTAAATATTTTTCAAAGTTGGACCTCGCAGATGCGTACTTGCAAATACCAGTGGACGAAGATCCCAGCGCATCCGCCCCTGCATTGTTTCAGCAATATCTACAAACTGTTTGTGCGTCGGTCCCAACTGCAGCAAATTATCTGGATGATATTGTGATCTCCGGAAAGATGGAAGAAGAACATTTGGCCAATCTCAGAACATTATTTCAGGTCTTGCGACAAAACGGTCTTCGCTTGCAAAAGGAGAAATGTGTGTTTTTTGCTCGGGACTTGCCATACCTGGGACATGTAATCAATGCCCAAGGCATACATCCCAGTCCCACGCACCTTTGTGCCATACACGACTTGCCTTTGCTGCAGAATTTGAAGCAGCTACAGAGTGTGCTGGGAAAAATCAACTATTATCATAAATTTATTGCGCATGCCTCTTCCATTTCAGCTCCACTTCATTGCTTACGCCGTAAGATTGTTCCGTTCGTCTGGACAACGGAATGCAAACGCACCTTTCGCCAGTTGAAATCGGCGTTGCTTTCCAATACTTGCCTTACGCCATTCGATCCCCGGAAGCCCCTTTTGTTGATGATGGATGCATCAGATTTCGGTATCGGAGCTGTGCTTGCGCACAAAGATGTATCGCACGATCGCCCTATTGCCTTTGCGTCCAAATTGCACTCGTCTGCTCAAAGAAATTATTCACAGATCGAGAAAGAAGCATTGGCTCTCGTATTTGGTATTACAAACTTTCAAGATTTCTTGTATGGTTGTCACTTTACCATAATCACAGACCACAAACCTTTGACATCGCTTTTTCATCCGACCAAGCCTGTACCTCCACGTACAGCGCAGAAATTCATTCGCTGGTATATTTTCCTCTCGCAGTACCGCTACGATATCTTGTATCGGTCCACTGCTAAGCACGGAAACGCCGATGCGTTGTCCTGCTTGCCTGTTGCTGAGGATAGGGCATTCGATTCCTCCAAACTTGCTTGCATGTTCATTGATGCGGAAACCGATGGCGTGTTCGAATCATTTCCGATTGATTTTCGTTGTGTAGCTACAGCCACAGCTGCCGACCCTGTCCTTGCTCCCGTTCTGCGTTTTGTTGCTACGCCATGGCCCTTGTCAAAGTCACGGATCGGGGACCCATTGGTTCGCCGATTTTTTGCTCACAAGGAGAGACTTTTTGTACGACGTGGTGTTTTGCTGTTGCGTTCTGATAATGATCAATCCAGGGTCGTGGTCCCACATTCGTTACAGTCCTCTGTCTTACAGCTTCTCCACCAAGGACATTGCGGTATAGTGAGAATGAAACAACTTGTTCGTCAGCACTGTACTTGGTTCGGAATCGATGCCGCGATTACGAATATGTGCTCTTCTTGCATGGTGTGCGCCGAACAACAATCACACTGCGGAAATTCTTTGCATGGCCGAAAGCCACTTCCCCTAGGCAACGCTTTCACATCGATTTTGCTGGTCCATTCTGGAATGCTCGATGGTTGGTTGTGGTAGATTCATTCAGTAATTTTCCTTTCGTTGTCCGGATGTCTTCCAAGACATCATCTGCCACCATCCAAACATTATCTGCTATCTTTTGCATTGAAGGTCTTCCACAGACTATTGTTTCCGACAATGGCCCACAATTCATCTCCGCAGAATTTCAGTCATTCTGCAAGGCCAATGGTATTCAACATCTGACGTCCACGCCATTTTCGCCACAGTCAAACGGTGCCACTGAACGATTGGTCAGGACTTTCAAGTCACAGATGTTGAAGTTAAAAGAGTCGCATTCTCGGGAGGACCCGTTATTGCTCTTTTTGTCCTCGTATCACTCTCGGCCCCGAGATGGTCGGTCGCCGGCTGAGTTGCTCTACGGTCGTCATCATCGAACCTTGATGTCTTTGCTACATCCGCTGCATCAGGTTCCTGTGCAGCGGCAGACACCTGCTTTTGCTCCAGGCGACGTCTACTATTGCCACTATAGAGGTTCACAGCGTTGGCTCGAAGGGTGCATTCTTTGCTGCCTCGGACGCGCTATGTATCTGGTTTTGGGGGCCTCTGGTGAGGTGCGTCGGCATCTCAATCAGCTGCGCCTCTGTCGTCGCGCGGGATCTGCGGCTCCCCGTCTGCTTTCAGCGACGGTGCCGTCCGGTCACCGCCCCGGGGACCCATCTACTGGCTCGCCTAAGCTCCAGGTGTTACCGACGCTGCCTTCCATTTTGCCCCATGCCGGTGTGCTGCCACCGCCTGTTCTCCCGCCAGCGATCCCTGCAGTGGACGCGTCGCTGCAACTGCTGGGCGCCTCCCTGGGTCACGCACTGCCGATCGCTTCCCGTGACCAGTTGTGCTCCGACATGGAACTCTTGCCCGCTCCGGACCATATGTCGTCTTCGCCCGTTGGGTGCCCCGGCCCGATGGAGGTCGACCCTTCGGCCCCTCCTGTCTCTCTACGGGCGCATTCACCGCATGTTGGCGTGCACCCTGGAGCAGGTTTTCAGGCGTTTCCTAGCTCCCCGCGGTCCAAATGGCAGGGTGCGGGTGGCACAGCCTCGCCTGTTGTTAGGCTCCCCACCTCGTCGCATACGTCAACATGCGGTCCTCCCCACGGTGGGCGGAAGCCTTATGCCACAACCGTACGCCAATTTGAGGGAGAGGAATGTGGTGTCACCACCAGACACCACACTTGCTAGGTGGTAGCCTTTAAATCGGCCGAGGTCCGGTAGTATATGTTGGACCCGCGTGTCGCCGCTATCAGTGATTGCAGACCAAACGCCGCCACACGGCAGGTCTAGAGAGACTTCCTAGCACTCGCCCCAGTTGTACAGCCGACTTTGCTAGCGATGGTTCACTGACTTCTACGCTCTCATTTGCCGAGACGATACTTAGCATAGCCTTCAGCTACGTTATTTGCTACGACCTAGCACGGCGCCATTATCTGTTACTATTGATACTGTGAATCATGTAATGTCAAGAGCGACGTTTGTCATTAATGAATTAAAGTTAAGTATCCCACCAGCTACGTCCGTTTTTCTCAATTCTAATTCCTTTGTCATGTTCCAGACCTCACGCCAGCCTGCGTCAGCTAAAACACTTGCATATCGGCCTCCTTTAGTTATATGATTTGGCTCTCCTGCCAACCACAACAGTTTTGTTTACTATGTGTAAATAATTACAGATGTGCACCTAATTTTTTTCATGTTAAAAAATAAGAAGGATAGAAGATTCGAAATTATGTTTTCTGATTTTAATTAATTACCAAGAGAATAATAATGTAAAGAAAATTGTAAATTTTAATTGACTTTAGCAGCATTTATGGAACATTGCAACATCAAAACGAGTTTGTAGCTCCACCAGCTAAAGAATAATAACAAATACAGTGAATCTAACTGTAGCTCAGGTGCATGTTTAGTGATTATGTAAAACTTTGAGTGTTATGTCCAATGAAATACACACATAGCTGTGCAAGCCACATTTGAGGGTACATTAACACTTATGTGAACACTGTACAAAGAGTATTGCACTCTTAAAACTAGTGATGCAGAAACACTTGAACACTATACTCAAACAAGAGTTACCACTGAATCTGAACATAAAATCAAATGAAAACATATACACATAAATATCAGTTTGTAGCATAAAAAGGTGGTTTCAACAGTGATTAGCTAAGTGAAAAATATGAATATTACAAAAAGGATTTTGAGATGAAATAGGAATATAAGAAACACTATGCTGTGACCAGAACATGGACTTAAAACCAGCTTTTCACTTGTCCTCATGGCAAGTAGTGTAAATTGTTTGTGAAAACAAATATTAGTACATTAAGATGTGTGATGTTCAATCTTAAATAGAAGTTGCTTCATGTATTTCCTATGCTTTTTCTTTCTTTCATGTAGTAGCGAAATTGCTCCTGATTGTGTTGATGATAACATCAGTTTTCAGGTTGTTACGGGAGATGTAAAGACGGAGCAAAATCTTCAAATAACAATGAGAAAATTTTCTTAGAGCTACAAATAAAGGTGTCAGCAAATAGAATGTATATAAGATTTTTTTGTAACTGTGTTTGTATGACTTTTTATAAGTTTCATGCCTTTGTAAATACATTCATGTATATTTTTTAAACCTGTGAAAACCAATCTTATGTGACATCAGACAATTTAGAAACTGCAAATATATGAAAAGAGTGCTACATAAGTTGTGAAAATCCCTTCAAATATGCAGAGTTGCCACCTAGTGGTTAAAAAAATTATGCTCTGTGACAATTCAAGTTCGCAATCACCAAGTGAATCATCATCTGCAATGCAGAAAGTTTAATGAATCAGTAGTGCTGAGTGGAACAGTGGCACTTATGTGCTAATGGAAAGGTGAACACTCACCAAAATGCCGACAAGGATTTCATCCAGATGTAGTTGGTCCAGGAGTATTCTTCAGCCTCAAATTACAGAATCATAGTCAGGTGTAAATAGTTACCTTGAGTGGACACTATGAAATGATCACATCCATCATGTATGCATATAGCACTCTGCGTGGTGCAGAAAATGATAGCTGTGAGGAACAGAGCCATTGCATGCCAACAACTCAATGATGAAGGATGGAGAAAATAATTTTTTTTATTGCAAACTAAAGGAGATACACACAGATGTCACACGTGTAAATAAAGAAAGACAAATATGTTATTGAATGTGAAAATGGAATCATGATGTTAAACAAAACTTGTAATATTTTTCTTATGTGTGTAAAGAAAGTGATTTATTTGTAATTTTATTATAACACTAAGAATTTTTTTGTAAAATATGACATATAAAGAATTTAATAAAAACAGGGTTACCACATAGCCAACACACAATAGTCAAAAGGTATATATTTGCCAGTAATTGAACACCCAATATGAATGTTTATGACCCCTCGGCCATGAAAGCAGATGATTGCACCTTGCTCCTCTGGGTGAAAAAACATAAAATGTATATATTAATAAGAAAAGCACATTTTGTACTGTGTGCTGTGTATATGATTTCACAGCCCACACTATGGTGCAGGTGTAATGGCACTTGCTAGATATTTCCAAAGAGGTACATGTAAGATAAAATAGAAAGTGACACTGTTAGATGAAAGGAATGTGACTGTCACTGTTTGGAGTGTGTATTGATGATGAGAGGATGCGAACACTTTTATCGTTCTCCCTGCTATAAGTTTTGTTAATAATACTGGATTTTGGGTTAATATAAATAACATGACATGAATTACAGAGCCTGTCTATTAATTTGATAAACAGTTCATCTCATCACATCTGAATATGAGTTTCTTTCATTAGGTGAGACGGTAAACAATTAGCAACTTCTACGCAGCTATATTTGAGGTGACCAGCACAGAAAATTGAAAGTTTATTTCAGATATGTTTGTTTGATGGTGTCTGTTCAGCAGGTGGCTGTAAAAGCATTTCATTAACTTCCATTTACAATTTCACAGCTAAACATCAGAAAAGATTTCCAATTCAAAAAGTAAAAAATGCAATATATTACACCTGACATCATGCTCAGTTGCGTAGCTGAGGCTATAATCAAATCTGTTCCTGATAACCTTAATAATCACAACAAGCCTTTCACCAAGATCTTTCTCCACAGCACCTAAATGCCAGGTGCCTCTGATGAGCCTGGCATTCGATTTAAAAATACTAGCTGTTTGGTACTCACTTGTCTTACTGTACTGAATCTTCCCTCTTAATGAGTAGAGCATTTTAATTTTAGTCACTATTTATATGGAACATAGGACATCAAATTTTTGTTGCCTCTGGAGGACAGTAGATAGCCGACTTATAACGGTGTCTAGGTTCTTTGCCCTGAGGGTGTTACTTAGTAATATAGATACACTGCTGGTATCAATGACCATAATGTCAAGAAATGAGTATAAGCCCTGCTCAAATTAACTGTCATGAACAGACTGGTTATTGAAACTTTCTGGCAGATTAAAACTGTGTGCCCGACCGAGACTCGAACTCGAGACCCGAGTCCCGAGTTCGAGTCTCGGTCGGGCACACAGTTTTAATCTGCCAGAAAGTTTCATATCAGCGCACCCTCCGCTGCAGAGTGAAAATCTCATTCTGGAGACTGGTTATTGATCAGTAACTCATGGAAATGGCTCATTGTGCAGCACTTTGAGTGCCAAAATGATTTACTTCTATTGTGTGCATCTAACAAAGTTATTCAGTAATGTGTGTGAAAAAAAATGTTTCTGTGTTTCAAGTGTGTTGCAGCTATTACTTTTTATGTTTCAATGTTGCTTTATTTCTTCATAATCTGTTACTGAACTACATACGCCACCCCACCGCCCCCCCCCCCCCCAAAAAAAAAAAAAAAAAAAAAAAAAAAAAAAAAAAAAAAAAAAAAAAAAAGCCCTCCCTCTCTCTCTCTCTCTCTCTCTCTCTCTCTCTCTCTCTCTCTCTCAACGGAAATGAATTTCTAAATATTAGTCAGCATTTCATTAATGACTCTAACAAAGAATTTTAAAGTTATTTCCATGTTTCCTGGGAGAATATGGAGGCTGACATAAATAATATTGCTTCTTAAGAAGATGTGATACCAGTGGTAGGGACCACCTCTGATTTAAAAAGAATGGTGCTTTAGCACAAAATAAACATACAGAAGCAAAACCACTGGTCATAGTAGTTTAGTTGAACCAAAAGTAATCATCCTGATTTCGTCATATTAAGGTGGCATCAGTGAAAAACATATTAGACAGTGATCTCTCAATGTTTACTGAAGCATCATCTGCAGAAATTATAAGCAATTTCTTGCAAATTCTTGGTCTACTCTTTTCTGTTTTGGCAGTGGTTAGCATTGAAAGTTTTTATTTATAGAATTAACTTGTGGAATCCCCCTGTGGTCAAAACAGGCAGCTTGCTTTGAATGTTGATAAAATCTGCGGCTCAATGGGTACTTACCAGAAAATCTTCCAAAGTCCAGGGTTAAGTTAAATTATATCCCTTGTTTTTTTCTGATGCTTTCACGTCTGCCAATGTTTTTAATGTGGAAAATGTGAAGTTTCACCATGCTTCAGAGTCCAAGTTAAACTGTAGGTCCCCCTATACTCAGCTGGATAAGTCAGAGAAAGGCCCTAAGGAAATAAGGTCACACCACACCTAATGGCACCATGCATGGTAAAGCAATACAATGTACCAACTACCCTTCAGGCTTAGGACAGCTTTCCTCTCAACTAGATTACAGTTAATGTGAATTGGTTGAAGAAACATTCCTGTAATGTTTGAATATAGCATTAATGGCATGCTGTTTGACTCACTCACTTTGATTAAACATTTAGGCATAATGTTATGAAATAACATAAAAATGGAATGAGCACTTAAGGCCAGTTGTATGGAAGGCAAACGGCTTATTACAGTCTACTGGTAAAGCTCATGGAGAAGCCACTTATAAATGAGGCTACATACTCACTCACAGACTACAACCACACACTTGCATGATCTGCTCTTGAGCACTGTTGAGTGTTTGGGATGACCAGCAGGTCTGATCAGAGGATACACTGAAGCTATTCAGAAGCATCTACATTGGCAGTCCAAAAAGTTTCAAAACTGGGTTAATAAAAAAATGGACAAAAGTTAAGATAAGGGTTTTAATGCTTTATGTGTTCAACATGGCCCGACACTGTGGATTCACAAAACCACATGAATCAATCAGAAAAGTCCTTCTTTGGGATGTTATTCAACTTTTGCATCACACGGGCTAGAATTTCAGTTAGTTCATTAACATGTTGATTCTTCATGTGGATTTTTATTTCTTTGAAATTAAAAAAAAGGTCACTCAGTTCCAAATCAGGTGAATATGGAGAGCGACTGAGAATAGGCTTTTTTTTTTTTTTTTTTTTTGCTAAATACTGCACTACAGACGCAGTTGTGTGCATTGTCATGTGGCAAGAAGAAATTCCTCCTCTTCCGTTATTGAGAACAAACGCTCAGAATCATCTTTCTGAAGAATCCTATTATTATTATTATTATTATTATTATTATTATTATTATTATTATTATTATTATTTTCTTTCTTTGTCCTTTGGTTTTATATGTGTAAGATATACATATTTGATACAAAAAAGAGAAGAGATGCACTCTTCAATTTATTAATTCCAGTATATCTTCACTTGTTTGTTTCTATAAGTGGTAGTGGGCAGACATATGACTAGCTCCATTGTACCAGTGTTGTTTAAAAATGTGTATTCCAACCTTAAATTAAAAAAGACTTATAAAAGTTATTAGAAAGGGCAAATTTATTCATATATTTACATTAATCACAACTGTCTGTTCATCATTTCGCCTGCACCGAGAATCCTGTGTAAGCACTTTCGAAGCACACATGAGGAATTTGCATGTGCAGCGAAGGGGCAATCCTGTATCGGCATTATCATAATCAGCATTAAGTACAACGGAACTAATGTGAAGCAGTAAGTAACTCAAAATCTGAATACTGATCTTAAATGTATTGACACTAAGGTCTGTTGATATTAGTACCAGTAACAGTTCACCCAGTATGTTTACAGATTTATAAATTACCTTCCAATCAATTTTTTAAAAGTATTCAAGCAGTAATTACTGATCAGTATCCATTATTTGCCCTCCCACCTAAATGCCACTATTTGATGGCCACCGTTTAAAGGACAGCACTGAGCAGAATATGAAAAGGCTTCTCAATTGTTGAAATAAAAACAAAACTGAGATAACTGATTAATTTTATTGTCACACGAAACTAATGAAACTGTTGTTGCCTTTGTTGCATAAGCTTAAAATTAGGAATAAGAAAAAACTGAAGGAGCAAATTAAAAATAAATTCTGCCTACAAGTGAGATGCGCCAGGAACACTGATTTCAGCAGTAAAGGTAGGAAGCTGCTACGCTGTATACTTATACGGACGACCTTCGTACCATCTCTCCAACAGTAGATAATCTCTTTTCCTTCCAAATAATATCCTTTACAGTAGAGCATTTCTACAGAAAAGACGAAAATTTGTATAAAGTCATCATTAAAGTGCAAGATAAGTCATCAAATTCTATAAGGTTGTGTCAGATAACAATCAGGTTCATTAGTGAATATGCAGATGAATCGACCTTAGTTGAAAATTACCGATAGAGGCAAATTTTCATTTTTGAAAAAAAAAAAAAAAAATTTCATTATTTTGTTAAACACTATTCAAAATAAGACAAAGGAAATGGCCATTGTTGAAAACTCATTACAAAAGGCAATATACCAAGATGTCAGAATTCCGAGCTTGGCAACTGTTGAAAGTACCACACTAATGCGTGAACTGGCCAATGGCTACCAAACCAACCAGGTTGGTGTCCCACTATTAAAAATTAATAACACTGGTGATATAACAAATCATGATGTCACTTTTATGATGATCGATGAGACAGTTTCTCAGTTCTCACGGAGAAACATTATTCCAAATAGTAAAACTGAAGTGAGTGACAGCAAAACTTCCTCTAACTATTTGCTCACTATGCCACAAAGGCAAGGGCAGGAAACAGCCGAAAAAGCAATGTAAATACTAGTTATGCAATTTGCCACAACTCATGCAACTAATAACACAACAGCTACAAAACAACAGGAATTTCCAGAAAGTGTAACACAACAGTTTAAGGGTGTAACACAGCAGTTCACAAGATATCAGGAAAATACGGGACAACAGTTTACACAGAAAAATCAGACATTTAACAATTTCAAGAATAGTATTAGTCAACAGTTCAGTGAGGTGAGCAAAAGCATACGCGCTGAGTTCTCTGATGAATTATCCGGGAAGTTGACTGGTCTAAGTAAACAACTAAAAGAAGGAATACGAGGGTGAGTCAAATGAAAATGTTAAATAGTTTCTAAAATATTATTTACAGCGAAAAAGTGGTACAAAGCTTTATCACTTTTCAACATAATCTCCCCCACGCCCCAATGAAAGTACTCCAGTGCTTAAAAAGTGTGTAAATTTCTTTAGAAAAAAATTCTTTTGGTAGTCCGCGCAACCACTCATGCACCACGTGGCGTACCTCTTCATCAGAATAGAACTTCTTTCCTCCCATTGCGTCTTTCAGTGGCCCAAATGTATGGAAATCACTTAGGGCAAGATGTTGAGTATGAGTATGGTGGATGAGAAAGACACTTGAAATGCAGGTCTGTGATTGTTGCAATGTTGTATGTGCAGCGTGGGGCCTTGCATTGTCATGTTGCAAAAGGACACCTGCTGACAGCAATCCATGTCGCTTTCATTTGATTGCAGGCCGCAGATTATTTTTTAGCAGATCTTTGTATGTTGCACTGGTGACAGTGGTCCCTCTAGGCATGTAATGCTCTAATATGATGCCTTTATCATCCCAAAAGAGAGTCAGCATAACCTTCCCTGCTGATGGTTCTGTTCGAAACTTCTTTGGTTTTGGTGATGAAGAATGGCGCCATTCCTTGCTTGCTCTCTTCGTTTCCAGTTGGTGGTAGTGAACCCAGGTTTCGTCCCCAGTAACAATTCTTGCAAGGAAGCCATCACCTTCTCGTTCAAAGTGCTGGTTAAGTTCTTCACAAGCAACAACACGTCGTTCTCTCATTTCAGGAGTCAGCTGTTGTGGCACCCATCATGCAGACACTTTGTGTAACTGGAGCACATCATGCACAATGTGGTGTGCTGACCCAAGACTAATCTGTAAACATGCTGCAATGTCATTCAGTGTCACTCAGTGGTTTTCCTTCACTATATCTTCAACTGCTGCAATGTTCTGTGGAGTCACAACTCCTCATGCCTGACCTGGACGGGGAGCATCTTCCACTGAAGTCACAACATTTGCGAACTTCCTACTCCATTGGCAGACTTGCTGCTGTGACAGACATGCATCACCGTACTGAACCTTCATTTGTTGATGAATTTCAATAGGTTTCACACCTTCACTACGCAAAAGCTGTAACAGAACGCTGTTCTTCCCTGGTGCCAGTCACAAGTGGGGCAGCCATCTTTTTACAGATACTGCGACGGTGTGTGTGCATCTGCACTAGGCTACCACCTACAGGCCATTCTGCACGCTGTTTGCAGCACGCTTATCGACATACAGGATAACGGTGTGAAATTTCGATTTGTTATTACAAATTTAAGGTTTTCAATTGACTCACCCTTGTAATTACCGACATGTCCCACAATGGAAAAAGTATCATCCATAGACGCTAAACAGGAACAACTTGCAAGTGAGTTACAAAACCTTAGTGAAGCATATTCTCAGTTTCAGGAGAGGCAATCCCAAGTGGGTGCATCAGTTTAAATGGCTCTGAGCACTATGGGACTTAACTTCTGAGGTCATCAGTCCCCTAGAACTTAGAACTACTTAAACCTAACTAACCTAAAGACATCACACACATCTATGCCCAAGGCAGGATTCAAACCTGTGACCATAGGGGTCGAGCGGCTCTGCACTGTAGCGCCTAGAACCGCTTGGCCACTCCGGCAGGCCGGATGCGTTGGAAAAAATGTGATGAACGCAGTTAGCGAGCTGCAAGATGTATGCAAAAACCTACCTACTGAAATACACGAGTTGAGTCTAAGAATAGATCAGTTAAGTTTAGAGTCAGAATTTGTCAAAAAACAGAGAGAGACGTTATATGCAGATGTAAAGTAAATAACTGAAAATCTGAAGCCTTGATGCTCGATAATGATAGCACCCTTGCTGCAAAGGTAGTGTCAAAATACAAAATTTATGTAGGTACTGTAGAAGAAGCTCTAAAAGAGAAAGAAAGTCATCTTTTAGCTAAAATAGACTTGGGTTTATTAAAGGAAGCAGAGGAATGGTTACGAGGCAGTGTTGCTAAAATTATTGACATTCCAAAACAAAATATGACATAAAACTATGCTTTTTCAGAGAAGTTAGATAGTTTATCTGGTTACCCACAATATGGGGTTAGCCTGTCGAAGGAAAATAGCGAAGGTTGCACAGTGCAACAACACTTGCCGGCAGTTGCACCTGTCGAGCAAGTGCAGTTGCCATGTGCTACCCCACAAGCAAATATAAACACGGCTGTCACTGACAGCGCAGCATGTTTGTCAACATTACTTGCAGATGAGGGCTTACTTAGGCATTGAACATTTCCTGTTTTTACTTCCAAAGGGAAAAGAACATACCCTGTGGTTTTTATCATATCATTTCACAATGTTTTACCTAGTACCTGGGCCGAAGCCCAGAAAATTAGATTTGTTGTTGGATACACACAGTGTGACGTTCTGCTATGGGCTACGGACATGGCGCAACATTGCCACTATCATGAACAGTTTGAGAGAGCATTTATGGGTCAGTATTAATCTGAGTCCATATAAGAGAGGCTCAGACGTGAAGTATTCAAGCCAGCTTCGTTCAATAGCAAGTATGGAAGCTTAAGGGGCTATTTAGAAAAATATTTTAATAAAACCAGATATGGGATGAACCCGGTTTCTCAAGTAGATGTGCTGAAAATTTTAAAGATAGGTCTTCCTGCCCACATTAGGGAAAAGCTCATTACCATTCTGCAACACGACACCAAAGACACAATAGATTCCAGATACAAAGAGAGACCAGTACAAGCCAAGCCTGTTAATACGCCGATAGTGACACAGAGAGTTACAGACAACAAGTAAACAACAGATTCGTAGTACAACATGGATGGCAACTTTACCCCACACAGACCTATGGTAATGGTAACAGTAATCACAACGGCAATGGAGAAAGCCATAATTTCAAAGGCAGATATAAAATAAATGGGTAAAAATTTAGCACAAACTACTACAATAGGCGAGTAGTGTATGGCCAGCCTGTACAATATGTACAGACACAAGCTACTGGCAATAATCAGCCAATCGCTTAGCAAATGCAAAACAACAACAGACAACCGGATAACCCACAGACAGCAGAATTCGGCCCACACAAATATGGCAAGTAACACGCAAGAGAACTTCAGTCGAGAGCATACTGCCTTCGTTTGTGGGGGCAGGAGCTTTGAATTTCAAGTATTACCATTTGGACTGAACGTAGGTGCACATGTATTTATCTCTGCACTGGACAGAGTGCTAGGGCCCGAAGTTTTGAGTAAGGTAACAGTATACATGGACAACCTTTTAGTTTCTACACCACTTGGGTAGAACATGTAAGATTAATTGAACAAGTATCGAGCTGCTGCCCTGAATAGGGAGAGACAGCAAATCTCAAGAAATTTAACTTCGTACAAGAAAACGTAAATTTTTTAAGACACACAATGTTTTCGGAAGGCACGCTGCCAGATCCTGAAAAATTTGATGCCATTAGGAACTGCCCTGTTCTTCAAAACAAGAGACAGTTAAAGGCACCTTTAGGCCCAGTGTCATTTTTTAGGGAAATTCATCTCTAACCAACTTATGAACAGTAATGCTTTACTCAATCTTCTCCGGAAAAACAGATTTTGGTTATGGGACAAGCAGTGTCAAAAGAATTTTGAGAACATCAAGCAAGCCTTATTAAATGCTAAAATTTTATCTCAACCAGACATGGAGGAGAATTTTTGTTTATGCACCAACGTGTCTTCTCAAGGTCTGTTGTTGTTGTTGTGGTCTTCAGTCCTGAGACTGGTTTGATGCAGCTCTCCATGCTACTCTATCCTGCGCAAGCTTCTTCGTCTCTCAGTACTTACTGCCACCTACATCCTTCTGAATCTGCTTAGTGTATTCATCTCTTGGTCTCCCTCATCGATTTTTACCCTCCACGCTGCCCTCCAATACTAAATTGGTGATCCCTTGATGCCTCAGAACATGTCCTACCAACCGATCCCTTCTTCTGGTCAAGTTGTGCCACAAACTTCTCTTCTCCCCAATCCTATTCAATACTTTCTCATTAGTTATGTGATCTACCCATCTAATCTTCAGCATTCTTCTGTAGCACCACATTTCGAAAGCTTCTATTCTCTTCTTGTCCAAACTATTCATCATCCATGTTTCACTTCCGTACATGGCTACACTCCATACAAATAGTTTCAGAAACAACTTCCTGACATTTAAATCTATACTCGAGGTTAACAAATTTTTCTTCTTCAGAAACGCTTTCCTTGCCATTGCCAGTCTACATTTTATATCCTTCTCTACTTCAACCATCATCAGTTATTTTGCTCCCCAAATAGCAAAACTCCTTTACTACTTTAAGTGACTCATTTCCTAACCTAATTCCCTCAGCATCACCCAACTTAATTCGACTACATTCCATTATCCTCGTTTTGCTATTGTTGGTGTTCATCTTACATCCTCTTTTCAAGACACTGTCCATTCCGTTCAACTGCTCTTCTAAGTTCTTTGCTGTCTCTGACAAAATTACAATGTCATCGGCGAACCTCAAAGTTTTTATTTCTTCTCCATGGATTTTAATACCTACTCTGAAATTTTCTTTTGTTTCCTTCACTGCTTGCTCAATATACAGATTGAATAACATCTGGGAGAGGCTACAACACTGTCTCACTCCCTTCCCAACCACTGCTTCCCTTTCATGTCCCACGACTCTTATAACTGCCAACTGGTTTCTGTACAAATTGTAAATAGCCTTTCGCTCCTTCTATTTTACCCCTGCCACCTTCAGAATTTGAAAGAGAGTATTCCAGTCAACATTGTCAAAAGCTTTCTCTAAGTCTACAAATGCAAGAAACGTAGGTTTGCCCTTCCTTAATCTAGCTTCTAAGATAAATCGAAGGGTCAGTATTGCCTCACGTGTTCCAACATTTCTACGGAATCCAAACAGATCTTCCCCAAGGTCTGCTTCTACCAGTTTCTCCATTCGTGTTAGTATTTCGCAGCAGTGACTTATTAAACTGATAGTTTGGTAATTTTCATATCCATCAACACCTGCTTCTTTGGGATTGGAATTATTATATTCTTCCTGAAGTCTGAGGGTATTTCGCCCGTCTCATACATCTTACTTACCAGATGGAAGCGTTTTGTCATGACTGGCTCTCCCAAGGCCGTCAGTAGTTCCCGGGGCCTTGTTTCCACTCAGGTCTTTCAGTGCTCTGTCAAACTCTTCACACAGTATCTTACCTCCCATTTCGTCTTCATCTACATCCTCTTCCATTCATAATATTGTCCTCAAGTACATCGCCCATGTATAAACCCTCTATATACTCCTTCCACCTTTCCGCCTTCCCTTCTTTG
Organism: Schistocerca gregaria; assembly: GCF_023897955.1. Taxonomy (NCBI): domain Eukaryota; kingdom Metazoa; phylum Arthropoda; class Insecta; order Orthoptera; family Acrididae; genus Schistocerca; species Schistocerca gregaria. The sequence continues at coordinate 348,724,892 of NC_064926.1, forward strand.
CTTAGAACTGGGTTTCCATCTGAGCACTTGATATTCATACAAGTGGTTCTCTTCTCTCCAAAGGTTCTTTAATTTTCCTGTAGGCAGTATCTATCTTACCCCTAGTGAGATAAGCCTCTAATCCTTACATTTGTTCTCTAGCCATGCCTGCTTAGCCATTTTTCACTTCCTGTCGATCTCATTTTTGAGACGTTTGTATTCCTTTTTGTCTGCTTCATTTACTACGTTTTTATATTTTCTCCTTTCATCAATAAAATTCAATATTTCTTCTGTTACCCAAGGATTTCTATTAGCCCTAGTCTTTTTACCTACTTGATCCTCTGCTGCCTTCACTACTTCATCCCTCAAAGCTACCCATTCTTCTTCTACTGTATTTCTGTCCCCCATTCCTGTCAATTGTTCCCTTATGCTCTCCCTGAAACACTCTACAACCTCTGGTTCTTTCAGTCTATCCAGGTCCCATCTCCTTAATTTAGCACCTTTTTGTAGTTTCTTCAGTTTTAATTTACAGTTCATAACCAATAGATTGTGGTCAGAGTCCACATCTGCCCCTGGAAATGTCTTATAATTTAAAACTTGATTCCTAAATCTCTGTCTTACCATTATATAATCTATCTGATACCATTTAGTATCTCCAGGATTCTTCCATGTATACAACCTTTTTTTATGATTCTTGAACCAAGTATTAGCTATGATTAAGTTATGCTCTGTGCCAAATTCTACCAGGCGGCTTCCTCTTTCATTTCTTTGCCCCAGTCCATATTCACCTACTATGTTTCCTTCTCTCCCTTTTCCTACTACCGAATTCCAGTCACCCATGACTATTAAATTTTCATCTCCCTTCACTATCTGAATAATTTCTTTGATTTGATCATACATTTCATCAATTTCTTCGTCATCTGCAGAGCTAGTTGGCATATAAACTTGTACTACTGTAGTAGGTGTGGGCTTCATATCTATCTTGGCCACAATAATGCATTCACTATGCTGTTTGTAGTAGCTTACCTGCATTCCAATTTTCCTATTCATTATTAAACCTACTGCTGCATTACCCCTATTTGATTTTGTGTTTATAACCCTGTAGCCACCTGACCAGAAGTCTTGTTCCTCCTGCCACCGAACTTCACTAATTCCCACTATATCTAACTTTAACCTATCCATTTCCCTTTTTAAATTTTCTAACCTACTTGCCCGATTAAGGGATCTGACATTCCACGCTCCGATCCGTAGAATGCCAGTTTTCTTTCTCCTGATAACGACGTCCTCGAGTAGTCCCTGCCCGGAGATCCGAATGGGGGACTATTTTACCTCCGGAATATTTTACCCAAGAGGACGCCATAATCGTTTAATCATACAGTAAAGCTGCATGACCTCAGGAAAAATTACGGCTGTAGTTTCCCCTTGCTTTCAGCCGTTCGCAGTACCAGCACAGCAAGGCCGTTTTGGTTAATGTTACAAGGCCAGATCAGTCAATCATCCAGACTGTTGCCCCTGCAACTACTGAAAAGGTTGCTGCCCCTTTTCAGGAACCACACATTTGTCTGGCCTCTCAACAGATACCCCTCCGTTGTGGTTGAACCTACGGTACGGCCATCTGTATCGCTGAGGCACGCAAGCCTCCCCACCAACGGCAAGGTCCATGGTTCATGGGGGGTGCATGCTTTTTTCAAATGGTATAAGAAGAGAGAAAACTCATCCCTAAAGTAATTATCTTAGCCAGCCGCACCATATCTGAAGCTGAATGTTCTTATTCAGTTACAGAGTTGGACGGTTTGGCTGTAATTTGGTCCTTTAAAAAGTTTGAATATTTCCTTTGGAGTACACACACAAAAAAATACTGTGACCATCAGACCCTATCGTTTTCGTTAACTTGTAAATTGCTACACCAATAGATAGTTATGTGGTGTATGTATCTTAAAGAAATCTATTTTGAAATAGTGTACATAAAAGGAAACCAAAACATAATACCCAGTGCGCTTTCCCGATTACCATAAGGCAAATAAGAGCTAAGTTGATGGAGGACAAAACACTCTGACCATACTATGTCCACATGTGTAGACACATGAAGCAATTACAGCAGGAAGACAAACGCTGGACTAAGGTAAGAGTGAAACTTACACAAAACAGTGATGAAAAGTTAAAAAGGTTTTTCACTATTCACAAAGGTGTTCTGTTCCATAGGAACCATCCCAAACATGAACAATGGTGCTTGTGTTCGCCAGAGGAATATGTGGATGATTTTATCTTACACACACACAATACTTGGGGGCATTATGGCACTGCACAATGCACTGGCAAAATAAGTAAATATGGTTATTTCCCCAACCTTAGATGAAGAGTACTACATGGGGTAAGAAAAAAAAAGAAAAGGTATTGTTGGATATGGCTGGACCCTATCCCATACATCAACTGGATTTACACCAAATGAGTTGATGTTCAATTGCAAACAAGTAGATGAGTGGGAGAAACCTTTGCCCAATATACCAATACCGAAATTATTGCTGGTAATAAAATACAAGAAGCCATAGTTTACCTTGAAACCTGGGCTAAATATAGGAAAGGAATTTAGGACAAAGCTGAAATGTACAACACAATTTTATATAGGACAAAAGGTGTTACTTAGAACACACCCCAAATCCAAAAAACTGGAAAACTGAACCATCAGTGGCAACTACTATACACTGGACCATACATTTACTAAGATCCCCTACCCAGGGAGCTTACAGATTGGTACACACGAACACGGGTAAAGACAAGGCCCTTTACCCACACAAAGACCTGAGAACATTTATATATTGAAGAAGGGCTATATAACCACTAAGTTGTACATATGTCTAATAATATCAGATTTAAGATGCTGGAAAATGTTGCAATCTACTTGAGGACAATATTATGGAAATGGAAGAGGATGTAGATGAAGATGAAATGGGAGATACGATACTGCGTGAAGAGTTTGACAGAGCACTGAAAGACCTGAGTCGAAACAAGGCCCCCGGAGTAGACAACATTCCATTGGAACTACTGACGGCCTTGGGAGAGCCAGTCCTGACAAAACTCTACCAGCTGGTGAGCAAGATGTATGAGACAGACGAAATACCCTCAGACTTCAAGAAGAATATAATAATTCCAATCCCAAAGAAGCAGGTGTTGATGGATGTGAAAATTACCAAACTATCAGTTTAATAAGTCACTGCTGCGAAATACTAACACGAATGGAGAAACTGGTAGAAGCGGACCTTGGGGAAGATCAGTTTGGATTCCGTAGAAATGTTGGAACACGTGAGGCAATACTGACCCTTCGATTTATCTTAGAAGCTAGATTAAGGAAGGGTAAACCTACGTTTCTAGCATTTGTAGACTTAGATGAAGCTTTTGACAATGTTGACTGGAATACTCTCTTTCAAATTCTGAAGGTGGCAGGGGTAAAATACAGGGAGCGAAAGGCTATTTACAATTTGTACAGAAACCAGTTGGCAGTTATAAGAGTCGAGGGACATGAAAGGGAAGCAGTGGTTGGGAAGGGAGTGAGACAGGGTTGTAGTCTCTCCCAGATGTTATTCAATCTGTATATTGAGCAAGCAGTGAAGGAAACAAAAGAAAAGTTCGGAGTAGGTATTAAAATCCATGGAGAAGAAATAAGAACTTTGAGGTTCGCCGATGACATTGTAATTTTGTCAGAGACAGCAAAGGACTTGGAAGGGCAGTTGAATGGAATGGACAGTGTTTTGAAAGGAGGATATAAGATGAACATCAACAAAAGCAAAATGAGGATAATGGAATGTAGTCGAATTAAGTCGGGTGATGCTGAGGGAATTAGATTAGGAAATGAGGTGCTTAAAGTAGTAAAGGAGTTTTGATATTTGGGGAGCAAAATAACTAATGATGGTCGAAGTAGAGAGGATATAAAATGTCGACTGGCAATGGCAAGGTAAGCGTTTCTGAAGAAGAGAAATTTGTTAAAATCGAGTATAGATTTAAATGTCAGGAAGTTGTTTCTGAAAGTATTTGTATGGAGTGTAGCCATGTATGGAAGTGAAACATGGACGATAAATAGTTTGGACTAGAAGAGAATAGAAGCTTTCGAAATGTGGTGCTACAGAAGAATGCTGAAGATTAGATGGGTAGATCACATAACTAATGAGAAAGTATTGAATAGGATTGGGGAGAAGAGAAGTTTGTGGCACAACTTGATCAGAAGAAGGGATCGGTTGGTAGGACATGTTCTGAGGCATCAAGGGATCACCAATTTAGTACTGGAGGGCAGCGTGGAGGGTAAAAATCGATGAGGGAGACCAAGAGATGACTACACTACGCAGATTCAGAAGGATGTAAATTGCAGTGGGTACTGGGAGATGAAGAGGCTTGCACAGGATAGAGTAGCATGGAGAGCTGCATCAAACCAGTCTCAGGACTGAAGACCACAACAACAACAACAACAACAACAACATGATGTTTTGATACAAAAAAAGAGAGGAGATACACTCTTCAATTTATTAATTCCAGTATATCTTCACTTGTTTGTTTGTATAAGTGGTAGCAGGCAGACATATGACTAGCTCCATCGTACCAGTATTGTTTAAAAATGTGTATTACAATATTATAGTAAAAAGAGTTATAACAGTTATTAGGAAGGTCAAGTTTATTCATATATTTACATCAAACACACCCGTCTGGTCATCATTTCACCCACGCTGAGAATCCTGCATCAGGAGGTTCGAAGCAGACAAGAGGAATTTGCTCGATCCTATATTGTTATTATAGTAATCAGCACTACACACAATGGAACTAATGTGAAGCAGTACGTAACCCAAAATCTGAATATTGATCTTAAATGTATTGACACTGAAGGTCTGCTGATATTAGTACCAGTTAAAGTGCACCCAGGATACGTGTACAGATTCATAAATTACCTTCCAATCATTTTTTTTTTTTAATTATTCAAGCATCAATTACTAATCAGTTTCCATTTTTTGCCAACCCACCTATATGCCACTATTCATCTTGCACAATTGATCCAAGACACACCACCAATATTGGTAATTTCAAGTAGAAAAGGAAATGAGCATTGTCTTCGGTTTCAATTTTATCATTCGCATCTTTTTTGGTCTCAGCAAACATCGGAGACCTAGTGTGCACTGTCATTTTGTGGTAGGTTCATACCGATAACACCAGTCATTACCCATGATGGTTTTGCCAGAAAAGAACTGTCCACTTTTTCATCATTTAAATCAAGTCACAGCAGGTGTCCATAAGCCATCCTTTTTATTTGCGAGTCAAAATGTGCAGGACAATTTTTGAACACACTTTTCTCTTCTTCAAAACATTCTGGAGAATGTCTTGAACACTTGATTTATAAATATTCAGTTCTTCAGTGATTCTGCGTGTAAGATGACAGCCAGGTTTCATAATATCACGAACTTTCTCAATGTTCCTGTTTGATGGACTCGAGTCAGGACACCCTGACTTCTTGCTGCCCCAGGTAACACTGCCCTCATTTGAAGTGTTTAAATACTCAAACATTCGTGCATGACTTAAAAAATTATTGTCATAAGCCTTTTTCATTGATTCAAATGTCACAATGGCAGTTTTATCAAGTAAAACGTGAAATCGAATCATTGATTGTTGTTCCACTGCAATTCCTTTATTTATTTGTTTTTACAGAGTATTACACTTTTCTCCTTGTTCCATTTATTTTCATATTGACACAAGAAGAATGCTTGCTTAAGTTCCTCTGTGTATACAGTAATTAAACTAATCTTCTCTTAGCAGTGCTTGCAGGAGAAATATGTAGGGGGTTGAAATATACCCTCAAATTTCTACCAAATGTTGGCTCTTGGTGCTTTGAAAGTGGGCTTTTATGGGATAGCTGGCATATATTTACAGTGTCTGCGAGTTGAAGATTTTCAGCATCTTCAGAATGCTTTCCAATGGTTCAAACCAGCCAGTAAAAATTTCTATTGCTCTTTTTTGTGCACGTTCAGTGTCCTCTGTTAGTCCTATTTGGACTGGTTCCCTCACACTTTAGCAATATTCTCAGTTGCATGAGTGTTTTGTAAGACGGCTCCTTTGTAGACTTATTGCATTTTCAAAGTATCCTACCAATGAACTGTAACCAGTCACCTACTTTACCTATAACTGAGCCTATGTAATCATCCCATCCCATATTGTTATAAATTGTCACATGCAGGTATTTCTACGAGTTAAGTGACTTCAACCGTGACTTTTTGAAATTGGAGCCATAGGATACTACATTTTTGCATTTTCTGAAGTTCACAATTTTACATTTCTGAATAATTAAAGGAAGTTGCCAATCTTTGCATCAGTTTGAAATCTTATTAAGGACAGAGAAAAGTATTTTTGCAAAATTTTTCACAGTACTTCATTTCAGAACATTGGACCATCCGAGGTTACTAATAATATTGTCTGCAATATCACTAATACACAACACGAATAGCGAGGATCCTAATATATTTCCCCTTGAGTTATGCTGAAGTTACTTCTATACCTGTTGATTAGGTTCCATCCAAGTAATGTGCTGCAAGCCTTGAAATCAACCCAGTCAAAAACTTTGTTTTATACCCATACGGTTATTCTTTCACAAATAATTATTTGTGCAGAACAAGAGAACTGAGTTTTGCATGACCAGTGTTTTCAGAATCCACTCTGGTTGGAAAGGAGGTGGTCAATTATGTTTAAGATACCTCACTGTTTGACCTAAGAATATTCCTCACATTCTACAGGTGTAAATCTATTCCCTTTGATAGAAAAGTTCATCCTTTTTTTCAGCAGAAAATTACACATACCAAGTAATGATCCTAGCACCTATCAAAGTTGTCCCCTTGGTGACATATTCAGTTGTCAATGTTTCTGGAGGTCTGGGAAGCAAGCAGGGAAATTTTGAACTGCAATGACTGTAAGCTTATTTGTCACAGCCCATTGGATGTCTTTGATATCCTGATGAAGCTTTCCTTTGAGTTGCCTTTTCACTCACAGAAACAAGAAAAAAATTGTAAGGCGAGAGGTCAGACAAATATGGTGGATGTGCAATGGCAATAACAGAATGTCTGGCCAGATACTTGGTAGAAAATAAAGTAGTGTGTGGTTTTTCATTGTTATCTAATAAGAACTAGTCCTGAGAATGCCAAAAATCAGGGCAGCAACATCAAATTGCTTGTAGCCAACATTTCAAGACTTTGATGTAAAGAGTTTGGTACATTCTTTGACCTGAAGGAACAAACACGTGATGAAATACTCCTTTCTATCAAAGAATGCAGTCAACATTGTATTTGTTCTGGAAGGTTGTCATTTGATTTTTTTTGTTTTTTGCTGGTGATCCAGTACTCCAACATTCAGCACGTTCACATTTCATGCGAGGGTCATGCTTGTGAGGTAACGGGCGAGTTGTGGTGCCCTGAAGACATTCTAAGTTCGGAGTTGGCGTGGCCGCGCTAGGGCCTCTCGGTGGGCCGCAGCTCATCGGCAGCCGCATGTTGCCAAACATTAGCCATGGTCCAGGCCTGCCCGTGTGGCTGGGAATTCCATGGTGATGCTGTGTCAATGAAGGAGACATGCCGGGAATGCCAAAGATGGCAGACTTTGTGAAATCTTACATCAATTTCCAAAATTTAAACGGTTCATCCAATTTTCTCGATTGGTGTGTCTTTAGAAAGCTATTAGTGTGAACCTAAATTGGTAGAAATTACAGGTGTGTAACTTGAATAGTACCTGAATTATTAGAGGTCAAAGTGGCTGATTACTATCAATTGTGTCAGGCCATAAGTACTCCACAGTTACACGAAAAAATGTTAGCAGCATGCTTATAAATATATTTATTCATCTATGTCTTTGCTTATATACAATACATACTATTCATGAAGAAATTGGTCAGTTATTTACTGTGTTTTAGACAGCACTGAGACATTAGGCTACTGGCTTACTTCTGTTCTATTCCTTTGGTATATGTTTATTTAATTTGTTTATGTATTTAATAATGTGTGTTAGAGCATGTTTATGGTCCAGAAGTAGGAATATTTATTTAATTTCTAGTTATTTAAATGTAAATGCAGTATTTTGAATGTGTTTCATTATGTTTGTGAGTTTGCGTTGACTTGAAGACATGGCGGGAGTGCTCTAGCCAATCACAGCACTCGTGAATGGGGAGATTGGATGGCAGTGAGAGTACAGTATGGGAGAAGACACAAAAGAGTGCTGGACAGTACGGCATGACAGACCCACAGTCGCGGTAAAGACTTGGAGACTGGAGCAGTTTTGCGTATGGTAGCGGGAGTGCTGACTTGTGCACTAGTGAGATTTCCATGGCTTCCGCAGCGAAGACGTAGTAGGCATTTAGAAGTGAATATCTCATGAGCTATGTTGCTGTTCATAACTAATCATGTGAAGTAGGAATCTATTGTTTACCTGTTATTCAACTTCTATTTTATTTATTGCTGGACCATGGGCACCAATAAGTGTTTGCAGCAATAAACAGCATTCTAAAAGGTACTTCTGCTATCGTACTCATCATTTATAGTTGTTAAGATAGTACCTGCATATTTTATTTAATTGCAATCTGTCGTTTATAAATTACTATGTTGCATTTAAAATTCGCAATTGCCGAGTGATAGAAACCATCGACCATTCGATTCATGTGTCTATTCATATTGTATACTGTAGACCCAGCAGTATTTGGCTTGTAATGCAACAATTATGTATCCCAGCCCCTACACAACTAAACCAGCCACAACTTTTAATATTTCAACTCTGAGTCCTTAGGTATGTAGTGGAGGGCCACCACACCCTCATAACTTTTTTTTTTTATTTGAAATCCCGCATGCTGGTAGCACCAACTTTCATTCCCACCAATAATCTTTGACAGAAGTGTGGGAACATGTCTGGCTCTATCCAATACCTCGGCAGAAATTATTTGTCTTTTGTGATATTCCAAAACAATGACTTTCTCAAGAAAGCGAAACACGTGCTCGGTGTGACGTGGTCGGGCTCCATCTTGCATAAACCATTCAGTACTTGGTCGATCCTCTAACGCTTGCTGTGTGGTGACAAATTGTTCCAAAATTGCAATGTAATGTGCACCAGTGACCGTTTCTCGAATGAAGAAAGGGTCAGTAATGCTTCTGCTGCATATTGCAGCCCACACAGTAACTTTAGGAGAATACAGTGGTTTTGCTTCACACCAATATGGCTTTTCAGAACCCCAAAATTGCCAGTTCTGCTTATTCACGTATCCATTCAGGTGGAAGCGTGCTTCACCTGTAAACCAGATGCAGCCAACATCAAATCCTTCACTATCAATCATTGGAACGCTTCAAACCAGTCTCAGATGCAATTCTACGGACGGATGACATTGGATTTCGCTGAATAATTCCACAAACTGTGGCGATATTTTCAGGCGTAACTGCGGTTTGCTTGCGGCCAACATGCCCCACTAGATCATCAGTTACGCTGCCAGTTCGTTGAAATTTTGCAAAGAGCATACGAATGGTTTTCGCACCGGGTCCTTTTGAAACATTAAATCTTGCTTGAAAACTTCACCTTGTTGCCGTAGGACTCTCTTCTAACCTGTGGTACTCTAGCACCAGAAAAACGCGTTGTTCAATGGAGTACATGGTTTTAATCGCTTCCTTCGGAACGCTAACCTCCTTTGAAGTTTCAATAGTGGAACTGATCGCTCTGGGCTTCGGATCACTATACTAGGCATTACGTATGGCGATTACAGCGCCATCTGTTAGCAGCTTTTGTAACTATTATTTTAAACTCCTGTATAAACTTCTTACTGCTTTCACAATAAACATACCATTTACTGCATTCCTCTATTGATCTTTGTTTTTGAGATATTTAATTTTGAAATCAGGGAGTCCTTTTCTGGACACCCTGTAAATAACAAAAAATAAACACTGATACTACAGTGACTGGATCCCTACACATAAAAGTAACAGTGGATCCAGAAGCACCTAATTATGAGACTGCGTACAAACAAAAGTGTACTTGCAAACATTAAAACATAGTGGAGAATACAAAAGACTAAACCTGCATAGTTAAAACCAAAATATCCATAGGGCAGATAGTCAATGAGTAAAAAGTTTGGGAACAGAAAACATCCCGTACCCTGTAATAAGGACGCACCAATAACCAAAGAACGAAAGTGAAGCACTGGACCAAAAGCAACATATCGTTGAGATGACAAGCAGATGGCCTCCCAGCAAGTCACCACATCATGGAGGCACCTGAGTGAGCCACAGCAACCACCGGCCAGGTGGCTCCATGATGTGGTGACTTGCAGGGAGGCCATCTGCTTGTCATCTCAGCGATATGTGGCTTTTGGTCCAGTGCTTCACTTACGTTCTTTGGTTATTGGTGTGTCCTTATTACAGGGTACGTTATGTTTTCTGTTCCAAAACTTTTTACTCATTGTCTATCTGCCCTATGGATATTATGGTTTTAACTATGCAGGTTGGCTCTTTTCTATTCTTCACTATATTGTTTACTATGTTTTAATGTTTGGAAGTGATAATGAGGTCCCATACTCCAAGGAGCATAGGAAACGATGCAGGAGACCCACACCGCCGACTAGGTCGTAGCAGAGGTGGTTTGCCATGCCTTCCTCCGACCGTAATGGGGATGGATGATGATGATGATGATGATGATGAAGACAACAACACGCACTCATCTTGAAGCAGGGAAAATCTCTGACCCCGCCAGGAATCGAACCCGAGGCCCTGTGTGTGGGAAGCGAGAACGCTACCGCAAGACCATGAGCTGCGGACATGTTTGTAAGTACATTTGGGTTTTTATCTGTTACCATAACTAGGTGCTTATGGTCGCACTGATGCTTTTAGGTATAGGGGTTCAATCACTACCAGTGTCTATTTTTTGTTGTTCAGATAGGCAGATGTTTTCCATTGCCCAACTATTTATACATTGACTTCACTTATGGATATTATGGTTTTAAATCTGAAGATTGAGATTTCTACATTCTCTGCCATATTGTTTACCACATTTTAATGTTTGTAATGTGCACTTGCGTTTTTATCTATTATAGCTTTGTATCACTTTGATATAAAGAGGTTAAATCCCCATCACTGTTTCTGTTTTGTTTTTTAGATCTGCACCTGATGATGTGGCTATAAGCCACGAAAATGGCAGTGCCTTGATAAAACTCATACAAAATACAGTTGCTTGCAGGGTTCTTGCCATAAAATTTCTTGCAATAGCTGGGGTACAGATAGATGGCCTAACTTACTGCAAATCCTATATAGTCTGATATGGAATCCATTAGGCCACGCACCTTTAAACTTTTTCAATGACACAGACACTCATATTAATGTCGTGCACCTTTTCAGTGGTGCGAGAATTAGATTAGGACAGTACTCCTGAATTTTCCTTTGTAAAGAAACTTTTGAGGAGAGTTCAAAATTTCTGCATGCTGCTCTATTTCTTACCCGTCAGAATGATCAGGCAGAAGTGTTATGGAAATGCTTCATTATTTTGGATCCTTACAGGGAAGGTGGTGGTCTTCTGGCAAAATGCTACTGAGGAAGTTTACACAACCAAAATTCGCAACAAACACCATAATAACTATACTGTCTGCAACATTCACATAGTGTAAGGACAAAATAAGGTGGACTGGTTTAATGAAGGCATTCGAGAATGGAACAGAGAAGGGGATGGTTAACAATGGTTCTAAGTACCCTCCAACATTTACTACGCAGGGGATCACAGTTTATGTATGTAGATGTAGATAAATTCCAAGATCTGGTCACTATACTGTAAACAGGCAATGATAACTATCACTTTTTAACTTTCAAAGGCTCCTTCCACGGTTTTAGGTAATCTTAGAAAGAAGAAAGCCTCAGCATAACATACTGAAGTTAAAAATCCACATAAACACTCCAGCTTTCCTGTAAACAATACTTTATTCTCAACTTAATAAATCTTGCAAAAATCCTTACTTTGATCAGCTAATTTTACACACTTAAGTAAAAATTTTGGGTTCTCAGCTGCAACTACTCGACCACTGTTAATGGTAACAGACTGCCTTGTAGATGCTATCCTTATTCTTCTGTAGCAATTGTATTGGCTGTGATATCATCAACACTCAGTCCACTGCTGTGCGAGACAATGTTTTTGTCTTACACCTACTATGCCCATATTAACATCATTATGGCCAGCTTCCTTAGTGTGTTCAGCTGCAAACTGCTGTGTTCTGTGATGGTGTGATCAGATATTTTGATCTCTGTAGCTTCTTTAATTAAATTATCCCAATAACTGTTAGCCTTTGTGATGATGGGGATGTCTTTGAATGCAATTTTGTTTCCATTTTACAATGCATATTCAGCCCCCTCCAATTTCTCACAATAGCGAAGATGCTCACAATGTGAAGAAAATCGTCTTGAGCTTCCAGACACATCAATTCTTTATCCAAGCAAGAGTTCTTTATCCGTGCAAGAGTTTTCATCTATCTCTGTTGTCAAAAACTTACCCCAAGAACTGGACCACCTACAAAATGGTATCTGTGGAAATGGCTACAATAATAAACAATGTTAAACAGATATCACAAGTTTATCTCCACAGCGCGTTTCAAAGGTTTAACCCTCCATCACAGGTGGATTTACATTTGTTAATATGGCATTTGTGTGTGTGTTGTGTTACAATTTTTTGCAGGAACTTGTGCCACTGTCAAGCGGGGAAACAAAACACTATTTCAGAACATGGTATTGGGTTTCTTTTGACAAAAAATTAAATGTGTATCTAATGGTAAACATAAAAATAAGGAAAATCAAGTACCTCCAGTTGCCACAGGTCCCTTTCACTGTTGTAACGCATCACATGTATACTCTCATATTTTGTAACCAAATATGGTGTTGGAAACTACTGGGTGCATGGATCGTATAGCAGATGAGAAAACATTATGACAAAGTACAAACAATATACGTCCTAACAACATTATTACAGAATAAAATTTTTTGAGGGATTTGTAGGTGTTGTTTGAGGTGTTGAATACATTCGTTGGAATAAATACCTTAGGTGGTATATAAATCCAATTCTGACAAGTGAAAATAGCTTAAACTTTATACTCATTTATACAATCAGGTGAAGTGTTATGAACTTTATGTACAATAATCATATTGGCTACAGTGGTAAAATTATACACAAATAACAATTTTGGTTGGGATTCACAGATAGATATGAAAGGCTGGAGGCAGAGGGGGAGAAAGAGAACGAGGAAGTGAGAGGGGGAGAGACTGGGTGAAAAGAATGTTTGTATGAGAGCAAACTTACAAGACAAGGGGTCTTAAGATTATATCTGTTAGATGTAATAAAAGAGAAGAAGTCCTTACACATACCATTAAGACTACATTAAACAAGAATAATTCAATAATTCGAAAAGCTGACATGGGTAACACAACTGTTGTAATGAACAGAGCAACAAATACAGAAAAAAACTTTAGACTTCTTCCAAACCAACAACATAACAGAGATACACAAAGATCCAACAGCCAGAATACAAAAGGAGATTAAACACATTTCAAACAACATCAGCTTCCTACTCATCATCCAAGAAGCAAGAAATATTGTAACTATGAGCCCACAAGCACCTTGCTTTAGATCACAACCTAAGATACACAAAGATGGGAGCCCCACCAGGCCTATAGTGAACAGTAGGAACAGCCCAACAATCAAACTCAGCAAAATGCTCTTCAAAATTCTCAAAGACGCATACGCACTCAATAACGAAAGAACACTTAAAAACAAACAGGATTTACACAACATGTCAAAAACATAGATGTACCTGCTGGAGCCACACTTGCCTCATTTGACATACAAAACCTTTATCTCTGCCAATAGACCCCACACTACAGATAATCAATGCCAACCTACAAAAGCACAAAAAATTCCTTCACCAACATAACTGAACTAATGGACCTGTTTGAATTCACACTTTCACACAACTATTTTAAATTTTACCATAAAATCTACAAACAAACAGAGGGTCTGGCAATGGCCTCGAATCGTTCAGGACTGCTAGCTGAAATATTTGTAAGTAACTTAAAAGACAAAATCCTGAATTCCAATCACAACCTCTACAAAAATATCATCTACTACTACAGATATGTAGATGATACCATCATTATAATCAAAGGCACCACAGATAATATCAGAAAGCTGAACCAGTTATTCAACAACTCCCATGAAAGCATAAAATTCACAGCCGAACACCAAACAGATGACAGTATAAATTTCTTAAACCTTACATTAGTATAAGGAATAACAGATATCAGTTTGAAATTTATAGGAAGCCTACCACAACACATACTACAATCCACAACTCCTCTTATCATCCGACAGCCCACAAAATGGCAGCATTCCTGTACATGATCAATAGAGCTATGCAACTACCACAAGACAAATGTGATCAAGAATTTGAAATAATGAAACAAACAGCTATTGCAAATGGTTATAACAGGTCCATAGTAGACATCCTGAAACACACAATAATAATGGCAAAGAGCAATCGCAACATAAAAAACAAAAAGAAAATAACATTTTCCAGACACACCCCTTTCTATGTAACATTTCATATCAGATTACCAATGTCTTCAAATGAAAAGGGATAAGCATATCCTTTACCACAGACAACAAGATCGGACAGAAGTTACCCCACATCATCTGCACACGAAACCCACTGCATCACACAGGTGTGTACAAAATGGAATGTTTGGACTGTGACTGCTTCTACATAGACCAGACACACAGATCATTTGAGATTGTTCAAAGAGCACATGGCAGCACCAAAAAACAGAAATATACCATACGTCAGCAATAGCCACCCACCTGCATGAAATAAAACACCATGTTAACAACACAAGTATCAGCATCTTACACAACCACCCAAAGGCAGAAACCTAGACATCCTTGAAACACTCCAAATATACAAAACAAACAAACAAAACAACCTGAATCCATCTTAAATGAGAAAAATGAAAATATTTACAATAGTATCATCTCTGTTTTCAGCAGCTGCCTACATCATTAAAACTTCCAAAGTGCGCGCGCACGCCCCCCCCCCCCCCCCCCCCACACACACACACACACAAACATTTACCATAAATATTTAGTTATGTTACCAAGACAGCCCCCGAGTGTACAAGAGATTGACCTCATTTACAGATATATCATCACACCAAGAGCTTGTACCCCTTGTCAGCTTCAAACTATATGTACATCACCTACTGGCACAAATTGCACAACCATCTGCATATTTTTAAGCATTAACCAATATATTACCGCAACCTTTAGGCAGTTATTACAAGTAACAGATATAATCTTAAGACCCTTGCCTTGTAAAGTTTGCTGTCATAAAATCACTCTTTCCACCCTCTCTCCCCCGCTATCTTGCTCTCCCTGTGTCTCCAACCTTTCATATCTATCTATGAATCCCAACCAAAATTTTAATTTGTGTATAACTTTACCACTGTGGGCAATATGATTATTGTACATAAAGTTTGTAACACTTCACCTGATTGTATAAATGAGTATGAATTTGAAGCTATTTTAACCTGTCAGAATTGCATTTCTATACCATCTGAGGTATTTATTCCAATGAATGTATTCAACACCTCAAATCCTTTAAAAATTTTATTCTGTAATAATGTTGTTAGGGCGTATATTGTTTGTACTTTGTCATAACGCTTTCTCTTCTGCTATACGATCCATACACCCAATAGGTTTATGACGTCATATTTGTTTACAAAATATGAGAGCATACATGTGATGTGTTACGACAGTGAACCTGTGACAACTGGAGGTACTTTATTTTCCTTATTTTTATGTTTACCATTAGATACACATTTAATTTTTTGTCAAAAGAAACCCAAAACCATGTTCTGAAATAGTGCTTTGCCTCAAGTTCCTCCAAAAAATCTTAACACAAACACACACACACACACACACACACACACACACACACACACACACACACACAAACTTCATATTAACAAACGTAATTCCACCTGATGATAGAGGTTTAAACCTTTGAAACGCGTCGCAGAGATAAATAAACAGTGACTGGTAACAGTAAACTTTTTGTTTCATTTAGTCAATAACAGTCACGGTAAAGCCTAACTTAAAATGTTCACATTTAAAGATATCACAAGCATTCCATTTCAAGAGGAACCTGCAAATAGAACACTGTTGAGGAGGACAGTTAAAAAGATAGCATTTTTGCTATTGTGAGTTTTAATTACGGGGAAGATTAACTGACTTCTGCATATCAACTCAATTTTCAGTCTCCAGCTAAAATATGCCAA
The DNA here is from genome assembly GCF_023897955.1 of Schistocerca gregaria. Classification (NCBI taxonomy): domain Eukaryota; kingdom Metazoa; phylum Arthropoda; class Insecta; order Orthoptera; family Acrididae; genus Schistocerca; species Schistocerca gregaria. The sequence goes on from NC_064926.1 coordinate 348,741,217, forward strand.
TTCACAAGGCCTATTAACTATAATGTATGCCTCAGAGTTTCTAGCATTCATAAAAATTCGATGTATGAGATTTGACAGTAATACATCTGGGTGGACCATGCACACAGAACACCAGGCTGTGATTACACTATCAGGAGAAATTGGCAGAAGCCGAACATTTACTGAAAAAATGGATGCAAAGTTGCATTCAATGACACCTCTATCACCACAAAGGTGAATGGTTCCTGGGACGGCATAATAAAGTGATTACATAGATCAAAATACCTGATAACATGATCAATAAAGATTGCACTTCGTATTTGAGCACAGGATGGAACCCAGTATCACAACTGTAAGTGGTCATGGCAAATGTGGGACATAAACATTGTCTTATATGACAATGGACAAAGTACTGCTGATGTCACAGCCAATTTAGTCAAACTGCCATGACACCATGTATTCATAGAAATTAGTTGTCTGATTTGTACTAAACTACTGAAAAAACTTAAAAAAACATGAGCTTGGACTAAATCCTCATGAGTTTGACTTTGAAATCAACAAATGCTGATCAGCTATTACTGTAGCACAGTTGCTGCCATAAAATCACACATGCCTATGCTAAAATGACAAAATTTTATCTGTGAAACTTTGGGACTGACAACAACACATTGTATAAGGGCCTTTTTGGGCCTGTCTCGTTCCTTTTAGAGTGTGCAAGACGAACTTGCAAGTTTAAGCTACTACCATAGTCTATTAAACATGAAGTATTCTTAACTGTCTCTGTAACTGCAGAATAGCTGGCTTGTTTCACACTGGTTCAGCCTCTATTAAACTTAGCACAACATTCCTTGACACTGTCACCTATCAGAATAACACTTGTGAAACTAAATTTGGCAAAATTATGACCAGAACATTTCTGTTTTCATGAGAAACCCTCTGAAAACTCCAACCAGTGAAAGCATTCCATGAAGCTACACTGTGCTCGGATTTGGGGCAATCCCCCCCCCCCCTTTCTCCATCATAAATCTGCCCCCGGAAGTGATATCCCAGCACCTGCACAGTTCAGATTGCCAATGACTATGGCAGTTTGCTGAACAGCAATGAAAGGGCATCAAATTACTCTCTGGATTGAAATCTGGATCAAATTACTTCTTTGATCACCCATTCCTATTGGCTTGGAAATGATATACTCTATCATTTAAAACTATGAAATCCCTGATCATGTGATCAGATATTAACTTTAGGTTGTTAACCACAAATGAAAACTGCAACTATATTCTTGTGAATAAAAGGATTATCAAGAGCAGATAAGGAACCACTGGAACATGTGGAAATAAAGAGAACAGTTACAGCTTGAATAAAATAATTTTTTGACTGACAGACTGCATTAGCTGGTGCAGTTTTGCTAGAATGCAGGCAGCCCCAACTGACAAGATTCAACATTTACCAAAACAGATAACAGTGAGCATGTGGCACTTAAGAGATAACTGAAATTCTCAGGTACACATTCAGTACCACTCACTTCATTGAGAGGTCAGTCACAAAATTATTTTAATCTAGCAAGTCAAATTCAGCATTCTGCCATTGACAGTTAATTTATCAGAAAATTAGAGAGACAAATATGCACAGAATACTGAACAGTAAGATAAAGTGTAAGCTAGGCAACATAAAATAATGTACAAAATGTTAATCATACAAAGAGAAGAGAGTATTACAAATAAATAGTAGCTTAAAAATTCTGCATATGATACTGTAATAATGTTTTTTAATGTAGGTAATAATATTTTTAATTCTTCAAAAAAGAAAATAGGTAACCTGAGATAAATGTTTGCTAAGTAATACTTAGTAGAAATTCATCAGTTAATAATGATTACCGCTATGTACTTTCATTTAACAAATAATATTTCAATCACCATCATTTTCTTACAATATGTATAATTACATGTTCATTATGTCATTTCTCTTTAAATGATACTCTATAATTGGTAGGAAGTTTTGATAGGAATATAAAGTTGGGGAAATAGCATGGAAAAAGACTAAAAGATACAATAAAAATCAATATATTGTGACAACTGCAGCAATTGTCTGTATGTACAAAAACATTCATTACAATTTTTGGAAGATCAAAACAGGCACAAAGGAAGGCCACCTTTGACACACAAATGAGACCATAAGTGAAGCTGAAGTATCACTTAAGAGGGGAGCCCAAACTGACATTTTTGATTTCTCAGTCAAGTTTTGGAAGAAGAACGATATGGGAACTTAAATTGATTGTTTCTACAATCACCAAGTATGATCACGTATATTAACCCTTGCTCTTCTTATATAAATTCTAAAACAAAGTGCAATGCACTTTATCCAATAAGCTGCTCCTCTCCTTTTTTTTTACTTTCAGTTTCACAGTAGCTCTCTGAGCTATTATTTCAATCATGTTAACATGACAGTTAAACACCATGTTTACTCATGCATTTACACTGAGGTAGCTGCAGTCAACACCATCATGATGTCGTTGTCATCAATGTCTGTCGATTGAATAAATACTGAGTAATGCCACTCAAATATAGCGGCACAGAATGATGAATGTGGAGGTTTTCCTGAATAAAATCTGGTAGAGATGAAGAAAAGGCTGTCTCCAACAGGTCAAGACTGTCATCAGATTTCATCTGCAGAAAAATGTAAAATGTAAAAGTTTTTGTCCATACCAACTAAAGTACTTGAAAACATTTTTACACTTAACTAATAGACATTACTTAACAAAATTGGTTCCAGAAAACATATTTACTGACTGTCACAAATAGCTGTTGTTTTGTATATTGTTATTTACAAACAGTTTATAAGGAAACTACAACAAACGTAGCCTGAAACATGTTCTAGATCTTCTATTGTAAATGCAAACACAAATGCACACACCAAGTCCCACTTCCCCTATGAACAAGTGATCCTTGCGATCTCTTAGTCAGTTGTTGACTGAAGATCGCCCAATAATCTGACAACTAGTTAGAAATAAAAAAAAAAAAAAATCTGTTGAACATAAACAGTTTACTTGTTGTCGTTGTTGTTGTTGTCTTCAGTCCAGAGACTGGTTTGATGCAGCCCTCCATGCTACTCTATCCTGTGCAAGTTTCATCATCTCCCAGTACCTACTGGAACCTACATCCTTCTGGATCTGTTTAGTGTATTCATCTCTTGGTCTCCCTCTACAATTTTTACCCTCTGCACTGCCCTCCAATACTAAATCGGTGATCCCTTGATGCCTCAGAATATGTCCTACCAACCGATCCCTTCTTCTAGTCCAATTGTGCCGCAAATTTCTCTTCTCCCCAATTCTATTATACCTCCTCATTAGGTATGTGATCTGCCCATCTAATCATCATCATTCTTCTGTAGCTCCATTTCGAAAGCTTCTATTCTCTTTTTGTCTAAACTGTTTATCGTCCTCGTTTCACTTCCATACATGGCTACACTCCATACAAATACTTTCAGAAACTGCTTCCTGACACTTAAATCTATGCTCGATATTAACAAATTTCTCTTCTTCAGAAACGCTTTTCTTGCCATTGCCAGTCTACATTTTATATCCTCTCTACTTTGACCATCATCAGTTATTTTGCTCCCCAAATAGCAAAACTCCTTTACTACTTTAAGTGTCTCATTTCCTAATCTAATTCCCTCAGCATCACCCGACTTAATTCGACTACATTCCATTATCCTCGTTTTGCTTTTGTTGATGTTCATCTTATATCCTCCTTCCATGACACTGTCCATTCCATTCAACTGCTCTTCCAAGTCCTTTACTGTCTCTGACAGAATTACAATGTCATCGGTGGACCTCAAAGTTTTTATTTCTTCTCCATGAATTTTAATACCTACTCCGAATTTTTCTTTTGTTTCCTTTACTGCTTGCTCAATATACAGATTGAGTAACATTGGGGATAGGCTCCAACCCTGTTTCACTCCCTTCCCAAACACTGCTTCCTTTTCATGTCATAGGACTCTTGTAACTGACGTCTGATTTCTGTACAAGCTGTAAATAGCCTTTCGCTCCCTGTATTTTACCCCTGCCACCTTCATAATTTGAAAGAGTATTCCAGTCAACATTGTCAAAAGCTTTCTCCAAGTCTACAAATGCTAGAAATGTAGGTTTGCCCTTTCTTAATCTATTTTACTTGTTATTCAACCTTAAATATTGATTCAGAGACAGAGGATAGGAGAACTGTACTGTGATGGAGGCATGTTCTCAGCTTGTAATTCACATGTGAATATTTGGGGGAAGGGGGAGGCAGAGAGGAGGGGCTGAGGATGGGGGAGTTTGGGGTGAAGCAGCACTGCAGTTATCCATGTTGTAGTGGGCACCATGCTCTGCCATTAGTTGGTTAACTTGTCCTTGGCTAAGCTTTGCCAACAGTAGTTCACAGAGGTGGACAACTGCTCATTGGTCCCCTTGTTAACTTTAAAAGCTTTGCAACTGCCATTCATAACTGAAATAAAAAATGAGTTTCACAGAGGGCCCTGTCTCTTATGAGAAAGACATGATATACCAATGGCAGAATTATATCAAGGGGGCATATGTAGACATGCCTTTTATACAGATATGAACAACCAAGGAAGGAAGATAAGTGTTAAATCCCATTGCCGCTGAGGACATTGAAGATGGCGATATGGACCAATGGCAGAAAATGGCATGTGGGTGGATCAGAATACTTCTTAGGTTGGCCAGTGATGAAGATTTTCTGCACAATGCTACTCATTTTAGGGCACAAAGCAGGACTGTTAAGTCACATCTCTGTGCAATAATAATGCAGGGTATTATTTACAGCGGGCATAAACGTTTTGGCAAGAAAACCGAACTAAGTTATGATGATTGTTGTTTGGTATTTGATAAAGCAATGTCACATCATTCTGGAGTACGTAATTATTGTGGCTGTCAATGCAACAACATAGTGTATGACCATTATTGTTCTCTTATGCTTAAAGAATTATTGTCAAATTGTCTTAACAGAATACCTCACTTTTGTGTTGTTATGTCAATGTAAATGCATGACAGGATATGCTGGATAATTCTCGTTACAATATGTGAGATATATAATGTAATTCAATGGTTATTTTTGCAAATATTAAAAGAAAAAAAAAAATTGTGTTTAATGTCCCATCGAGGATGAGGTCATTAGAGGCAGTGCATAAGTTTTTGCTATTGTTGTTTTCATTATTAACCATCACTGTTTCTGTTTCACCTTTTTAACTACACAAATATCATCACCATTATCTTCCTTTCCAGGATTAGGCTGGTGCCTGTTCTGAACTCAAAATCAAGTAGGGTGCAGTACCTAGAGGTGGCAGCCCCATCATGCAATTTAATCTGTGCAGTGTTCAAAACACAGCTAGGAGGTTATAAAGTTAATGGCAGACTCATAAACAGCCTCAAATACAGGACTGGATCAACTGAACTATACAAATATGTAAAGAAATATTTGATGGATTGTAGAATTTTGTCTCTGTTGTTAGTTTCATCATAACTGCTGAAATGTGGTCTCTATTGAGCAAAAGGTTCTGTTGCATTTAGTTCACGCTTTTATTGTCTCTTTTACCACAACTTTTTATTCCACATATATACATTTTAAGAGTACTTCAGCTTAATCCAATGTATTCTATCATGTTCCTATTAAGTCCCCTATATATGATAACTTCTTGGTCAAATTTGCTGTCTCCTATCCATGGGTTTGTCACGCAAGTGTGGTGTTACAACACAATCTGGCAAATTTAGCCTTATTTTTGAAGCAGCTGCCACACTATGCATATCGTGCCACGAAGTATTTTGACACTAGTGGGAATTGCTACCAATACACGGAAAACATTTCTTGCACTGACTTTAGCACTATGTATAAAGAAGAAAAATAAAACAAAATGCTGGTCCACGGAATGATTGAAATTCAGAAATAAATATACACATGAAAATCTGATAAAGGAAACATTGCACACTGAACATGATGATTACATCAACTTTAATTTATTTTTATTTCATTCAGCTCCCACTTTTGCGTTGTGCATGGAATACTGGTTTTCTTCTTAACATCTTGCTGCAGAATATATGCCCAGGAAAGACAACTCCTTAATCATTTTGGTAATTGCTGGTGCTCTTTTTCTCCATCCATATTTTCCTTAGGTCATAGTTTCCACAGTTGTGGAAACTCATGAAGCAATGAGACAAACTATAATAAAAACTCTTCCTCACTTACATTGCATTGCAAAACATCACATATCTGTCAAATCGTCTGTCAATCAAAATTTCTCTCAGACATCTGAAACACATCAAACAAAGTTGTAGACTGCCACATAATTTGACAAACTAATGATTTTTCTACCTACTTACAAAATCTTCTGCTGTAAATATAAGTACTTTAATCAAATAATTGCCTCTTTCATCTATGTCTGTATAACCATTATTTTTGAAGACGTTGAACTTGTTTGGTAACTATTATCAGGTATGTCACCCAATTCTTAAGTTAGTTACTTCATTCCACATTTCTGATTTCTACCTAGTGACTGTATTTGTTTCTAGTTTTTTACCTTTTTATTCTACATCTCGTAAGTCAAAAGTTCTTTAGGACCATCACATATTCAATAATTTCTTTACTGTTTCACAAAACTTACTCACTTTCATTTCTTCCTTACCTAGTCATTTTATGCTTGTTTCTTTTGAAGGTGTGTTGAGGGGAAACGTGTTCCTCTTAGCAACTTTTTGCTAATGTATTATAATCCAAAGTTCCCCACTGAACAAGAACTGTTTTAGGTTTTTGTCCTGTTACTTTTTATTAAATTTCTCAGCCCTCCCGCCTTCTTCCCCCAATCATCTTGTGGTGGTGGTTGCCGTCACTGAACAGATTTTGTAACTCTTCACAGAGCACCTCTACCTCATCAAAATGTGAAAGTGTTGGATCACAGACTTCAGAGATTTCTATAAAATATTTTTGTCTACATTTAAAACAATTATTACAGTTCTGTCTGAGATTACTTCAATATCTGTACTAATGTTATCAATTTTCTAGTCCACTGTAAATCGTATATGTAGTAATAAAACTTATTTCCCAAGTTTAATTTGAACATGTCATTCTTTCAGCTCACTTTTAATAACCTCATTATTTCTCATTTAATGTTATGTAACAACTCTTCTTACAGCTCCACTAACTCACTTTTTAGCCCTGAAGTTCAGCACTTTATTGTCTCTCAATAAGAAGTAGTCAAAACAGTTGGGGTTTTAAGGTCTCTGCAACTGCCCATTCAGCCAATATTTGTGTAGTACTGTGGAGGCACAGATGGACATGGGCAAGCTATTGGTGTGAGTTGTCATAGTCCATGCTCCCATCAATCTTTGACCTGGGTCAGGATACAGACTACCCATCATACAGTTGCCTGTCGTAGCTTAACGAGCTTGGTAATGCCTATTTATAGTGCAAAATCTCTGGAAGAGGATGGCTCCTAGCAGCCTCAACTCAGGCCTGAGTGCTTCTATACATGAGAGCTCTAGATAAACATTACCAGTTCACATACTGATAATGCACCAAAGGAGTCCAAGTCAATACTGTAATTAAGCTGTCAGTCAGTCTTTGACAGACACAGAGCAATCAAATATAAAGGATAGAAACACCATGCATTATGCAGTGTAGTTTAATAATAGTTCATCCATATTTGCTCCTTAAAAATGGATCCATCAATCTGGTTACATTATGAGTCTAACAGTTGCACAACCTTGAACAAATGGAGTGGAAATTAGGATTTACCATAGGTGGTCTCCTTGTATACACACATCCACCCACAACATTCCTGAGATACTGCGGACACACATGCATGCACCACTCAGGTTTTTCTATAGTACTATGGACATCCATATGCATCCTGGGCAGTCAACCTATCACTGCTGCGGACGAGTTCCTTCCATATCTCAGTGAACAAAAAAAATTCATACAGTATACGGGACTCATTGCATGCTATCATTTGAAAAAACACCACACCTTGTTTTGACATTTTGAATCGTTTATGAGATGCGACAATTGTTATGACCACATGATTTGCAATGTGCAGGGACGTGAATGGGCAAATTGTGCATGACTGTCCTTCAGATATACAACCCAATAACTCTAGAATGAAGTAGATATTGTTTTGCTCTACAATTTAAACAAAAATTCGAAATCTTATCTACATTTCATTTAATGCAATATATGAGCTAAAATAAACCATATGCAATGGGTTTTTTTACCTCTGCAAAATCTTTAAAATTTCGTGCAGTGATTTACTTAATTTGATTCAGTGCAGTAAGTATTGCATCCTTTATCAAGCAAAGACAAGACTATAAGATGTGCAAAAATCAAATTTTTTCCACCTAATAATTTTTGCATAATTGGACAATAAGTATTTTATATTGGCTGAAATGTAATATTTCAGCAGAGGCACCAGCGTTTGGTGATCAGTTCAGCCATAACAAAAAGCATTTCAGCACAGAATACAGAGAGGTCATTTGTAGCAGTGAAAGTGTTAAGATGCAATTAAGGGAGAACCCTCCCATTCCAAATGTAATAACCACAAGAATTAGTGATTAGGAAATATTTTACTTCATGTACTTTTTCAATTTTGGTTAATACAACCTCACTTGGTCATTTGCACAAATCATTACAAACTAACCATTCCATAAAAGCAGATGATGTTAAGACTTTTGGAGTGAACCATAGTGTTTCTTCAAAGCCAGCATGGGAAAATTTCTCACTTTTATAATCTTATGATGAAGGGTCATTCATATCTCTAACAACTACAGAACTGCAAACCACCACAACAGCAATTATGTAACAGTATCAGCTTCTTCAAGTGGATTAGGCATTTATGTGCTCCGAAGACAGTCTTTCATATTATGTTAAATAGAATGTATCTTGAAGTAAAAAGAACTCACTTCACATTGAATACCATCTTCAGCAGCCATGTCCTTTCCTACATAGCTGTAAAGGTGTATCTTGCATATGAACAGAATGGGTATTTACCAGCACTTATTTAAAATAACAGATAATCCCGACCAGTCTTTTCTCAGTTGAGGCTGATATGAAATGTTACCACTTCAAAAAAGTTCTGGTTTCATTGAATTAAGAAATTAAACCTTTTCCACTGTAGAAAACTACTCCTTGCAAACACCCTCTTACTCCTGTCGCACCACTAGAATTGTACAAAATTACAGACACAGCAACATACGAAAGCTCACATGACTTATCAACTAATGTGTGTATAGAGCTGCTCTTTGTGTAGGAATGACCACCACTAACCTGGCTGAATGTATGATTGAAAGAGACCTGTTTATTTTTGGGTGTCTAGTACCCAGCTGCAGCCCCTGCTCCATAGTGTGGCTAGTGTGGCCTGAGTGTTAACACTACCACATGATCATTTGAATCCTCCCACCTATCATTAGTGTTCCTGAACTCTAGAGATGAGAACTTGCTCTCCAACACAAGCTCGAATTCTGCCACCCTTTATGACTTAACAACCACTAGTATAACTTCCCTCCCACCCTTTCCTTCATGGTAGTTATTAGAATTTTATGACTTGCTTATTTATTTTCCTTTTTCACCATCTCTTTTGCCATTTTGTCCACCACAGCACTTACTCATCTAATGCCTTTCTCATTTCTCACAGCAGGTGGCCCCACTCAAGCTATCTTCTGGGTAACGAGCCCATTTATCCCCTCTGTCCCAATATCTTTTCTGGAGAATGAACATATTATTACGAAATCTAGAAGTCTGTTTCCTATTTTAAATATTTCTATTATTAGTATAGAAACTTGAATCTTCTGAACAGAGGTACTGGCTAGTCCTTCTGCATGTCTATAATTTTAACAACACTTAATCACAACCATTGGTAACTGAAGATGTTTATATCCAATTCTTCAGTATGACAGAAGATTTTAATAAGGAATTATGATAACTAATCACAACATCATTCAGTTCCTTGGGTACTTTGTATGAAACCTTTGTAGACACATCACATCAAACATGCAGTTATTTCCCAAGTTACCCACAATGAGATAATTTACAGCTGCAATTTTTCACATTTTCCTCTCATCAACTGTCTACATGTTGTAAGATTTTCCATGTCATTGCAATTATAAAGGTGACTCTGATACATAGAAGTACCTCCAACATATTCATCTCAGGAGAACAGTAGCATGTCAGTGGTTAAAGCCACAGGTCTTAAGTCTCTGTGTTCATGGACAATTGTCTCACTGTTTTAATGTTATTAACATGACAGAGACTGTGTCCATTTACACAGCACTTCACTCACTATCTGGTATAAGTCTTGTGTTTTCCTATATGCCTATACATCAATTTGTATAGAGATAAAGAAAAACATAAGGAAAGCCACACAAATGCATTAGTTAGTTACCAACACTGTATTGCATATACAACACAGCTTGAAATAAGACCATGTTGGTGGCTCAAGCTGCTGTTTACAGGGAAACTTACCTGATAAAAGCAATGTCAATAACAACCTGGGGAACAAGAATTAAAAGGTCAATTAAAACTGGAGACACTAGTAAATGATCTCCAATGACATATCACTGGATAAGAGGGCTATAGTTTATAAACAGAGCTTCTGGTACAGATTTCTGTATCAATACTATTCTATATGGGGCACAAAATATAATTCATTGCATTAAACAAAAATGTAACAATGAAGGATGATTACATATAAGAACATATAGGTCACTGAGTTAATGGAAACATAGACAGCCCATTTGAGTCAACTTTATTATTATAAGAGATTCACTGCCACATGCCCAAATTAGTATTACAGCTGCAGAAATAACCTAGAGAACAAATGAAATGTTCATTCTGCTTCTCAAATAAATGAATCAAACTAAAATATGAATATCCTTATGTGGATGACATGCATGTTGTGTTACCTTAAACATGAGGTGATCATCTTGTGAATCCGCATACATGCTCGCCAGACGGTAGTGATTCTGTTGAATGCGATCTATCTTATAACCCAAAAGCACATAACAAGCTTCACGAAATTCCTGGCCGGAAGATGTAAATGCCTCTTTCATTCGCTGCATTTTGAGCTGATAAGACGTCAACTGCTCACGGAGTTCTGTAAGAAGCAAAAATATGTTTTATAAAACTTCTTAACTTAACACATTCAATAAAATATGAGGTGATTACAAATGGGCACAGTCCTAAAGATATTACACTTCATAAAAGAAAGGCATTAAAGAAGCCTCTTCCAGCAACAATATTTTTTCCAATATAGTGAAGTGTAGGTGCAGCACACATTCTGCACTTTTAGTAAACTTTCTCCACAACTGATTACATTGCTAACACACCGATCAGTACTAGTATTACAGCTGCATTATGGCAATTATTGCTGTGATGCTTCCACCACCCACAACAGAACATTCAGTCACCAAGGTGACATCTATACACGTTTGGCCAGCCAGCCACCAGGACACTGAGCTGCTCAGCCACTATATCTGTATGGCCACCATACAGCCAGGCCCTGAGCAGTTTGACAGTCATCCATTCGAGAATACGGGCTAATGGGTATCCATGGCAGTCAAGATGGAGTAAGAAATTTGGACCTGCCTCCAAATGGAGTATGGAAGGGAAAGTGTTGGTGTATAAATTAACAGCTGGACGACAGGATTATAGAAGAAAGTACCAGCCCAATAGAGGCACCCAAGGTAACTGCATTCAAAAAGAGCAGGAATGAGAGGAGAGAATACTTACGCTGTGATTATCAATATTTAAACTAGTGGTTAGGCATGGAATGCTTACACAATGTTGAATGTTACGGAAACAGTGAAAAACAAAGGTTTTACAATAATGGATTTATAATGCAGATACCATCACTTGGCAGTAGCACAAATTGATCAATACGAGACTGAGTTTACAGGTGTGCGCGCTTGCTATTCATAACACAAATACCGTTTGGATTGAAGAATGTACTGGTGATGTTCCAGCACCTGTTAAACAGAGTACTACCAGGCCTGAAACCAAGGCATTGTGTATGAGGATGCTGTGTTTTCAAAGGACATCCAGGAGCATTTAGCATAGTTACAGATAGAACCTTGACTTTTACAAATTGCATGGGAATTTCCTATACCTAATGAAGCGAGATACCTGCAGTTCTTTATGGGCATGGCTAAAACATTACCACAAATTTGTGCACAGCTTTGCAGAAATTGGGACACCCCTCATATATCTTCTGAAGAAGTGGGTAGTTTTCTTGAACACCACATTGTGAAGGAACCTTTATGTGGTTGAAGGACTTATTGAACACAGATAATATTCTTGGCGGATTACCAGAAGCAGCCTATACCATTGTGATGGCTTTGGTTTGTTTGTTTTGTTTTATCTTGTTTTAGGGTGCAAACACAACTAGAGTCATACATGCCCATGTCCGAATTATAGAACACTAAGACAAAGGGAGAAGTTGAAAATGACTACATGCTAATCTCAAAAGACAGACGAGAAGACAGCTAAAACCAGGAACATATAGAAAGGTCTATAAAATATGCCATTGAGGAATGGAGGCCCTAAACTAAAAATTAAATGGCCTGCTGCCATATTGCTACAATGGGTAAAAAGTGAAATACCGTCGACAGCCAAGTCATTCACTAAAATGACTGATAACTCAGATAACAAACACAAATGAGAATGTAAGTGGATTAAAAAAGGGAATTCTGTCAGGAAATGGCAGACTGTCAAACGTTCAGGTCAATGACCACAAAGTGGTGGGAGAGCACAACTTAACAAACGGTGAAGGCTAAAAAGACAGTGCCAGATGCGCATCCTAGCCAAGATGATCTAACAGCGAGGGAGCCAAGACGAGGTTGTCCAAGCCGCTGAGAGAGGCTTAATAACCCAGAACTCGTTTCCATGAAGGGAGGACCAGTGGTATGCCAAAGTGGTACCACCTGTTGACAGATGGCAACACAGAGACCGATGTGGCCAGAAACCCACATAAACATCACATTGGCTCCATCAAGAGTGACCAAGCGACAGCTTTCCTGGATGCGTCGCATTAGGGGATGGATGGTGTACAGCAGAGTGTCTGAGCAGGTGACGCAATTCCAAAGCCTGTGTCGCGGGATGTACTGCGTCGCCTGATGCAGGACGAAGATCTCTGCTGTAAATACTAAGCAGTGTTTCAGAAGCTGTTGCTGAAATACATCGGTGCCGATAACGAAGGCACACCCAACACTACGGTCAGTCTGAGAGCCATCAGTATACACAAAGGTACTATCGCGAAGGTCCTTGCTTAGGTCGTGAAACTAAAGGCGACAAAGCAAGGCTCGAGCAGAGTACTTAGGAAGAGAATGAAGGCTTAGGTGAACGTGAACTGCCACACGAAGCCAAGGTGGTGAAAGGCGCACACCCACCGGGAAAGTGGTATGGAGTGTGAAATTAAGCTGCCAGAGCAAGAGCCAAAATAGAACTCCAGGAGGTAACAGAGACATAATGGTGATCAAAGGAGTCACCGAAAGAGGCGGCATAGGTTTGGTAGCCACGCATAGCAGACAAACAACATGCATATCTGCTGAGGACAAAATCACGGTAGTTTGGCAGCTTCTGCATATAGATTTGCAAACAGGCTAGTCTAAAAGGCGCCAACGGCCAAATGGATGCGATGATGGTGGATAATGTTACATGGCGTAGGAGGAAAGGATGTGCAGATGCATAAACAAAACAACCATAGTTTAGTTTCAAACGGACTAGGTAACACTACAAACGGAGGAGGGTGGTATGATCTGCTCCCCAGGTAAGTACCGCTGAGGACACACAAGACACTGAGGAACCACATACAGCAGGCTGCCAAGTAAGACACACGGGAGGACCAAGAAAGTTTCCTGTCAATCATGAGCTCCAGGAATTTCATAGTTTCAATGAATGGAAGACTAACAGGCCCTAGATGTAAAGACGGTGGAAGAAACCAATTGCGCCACCAGAAATTCATACAAATGGTTTTGTCAGAAGAAAAATGAAAGCCATTGTCGATGCACCATGAGTGAAGACGACCGAGACATCGCTGAAGATGCCGCTCAATGAGACAAGGCCATGGAGAACTGCATTATATGGCAAAATCGTCAACAAAAAGGGAGCTCCAGATGCCTGGCGAGAGACAGGTCATTATAGGTTTAATGGCGAGAGCAAAGAGGGGCAACACTCAGGACGGAACCCTGAGACATACCATTTTCCTGCATAAAGGTGTCAGACAATGCAGGGCCCACAAGTACCTTGAAAACTCAGCCATTTAAAAATTCCTGAAGGAAATGGGACAGGCAGGCAGCCACAGAAGCCCCATGACTAGAGGGTACAGATCCTCTGGTATTCTACCCGTTCTCCAGTAGGTGTTGTAGGCTTTCTCCAAATTGGAAAACATGGGGCACAGTCTGCGATTTCCGCAGAAAACCATTCATGACATGGGTGGATAAAGTGATGAGATGGTCAGCTGCAGAATGGCGCCCTCAAAATCTACACTGAGCAGTGGTTAATAGATTGCGAGACTTGAGCCACCATACCATTACCTTGCAAATACAAATGGTGAGAGAAATGAGGCGGTAGCTAGAAGGGAGGTGTTTTTACTTAATGGGCTTAGGTAGGGGTGTGACAGTGGCTTCATGCCAGTGTCTGGGAAACGTGCCCTCTGTCCTGATGTGGTTGTACGTAAGAAGCAGAAAGTGCTTGTCCACAAGAGAAAGGTGCTGCAACATCTGAATGTGAATATTGTCTGGCCCTGAGAGCATGATCTAACTCCCTCATACTAAAGGCAGCATTGTAGCATTCACGATTCTGAGAAGAGAAGGGTATCGTCCAAGACTCCTCCAGTCGTTTCTGATGGAGGAACACAGGGTGATAGCGGATGGAGCTTGAAATCCCAAAAAAAATAGTGGCGAGAGATAGCAATAGTGTCCACTATGACATCATCTGCTACTGTCAGGCCATAAAATGGGAACGGATCTTGGTCCCAGAGAGCCGTCAGACATTAGCCCAACCAACAGAAAGGAGAGTGGAGATGTTAAAAAGAACTAGTGAATGACATCCAGCTAGCTTCTTTAGTACACTGTAGAATTCTATGACACTGTGCACGCAACTGTTTATAATGAATGCAGTTTGCCATTGCAGGATGACAGTTAAAAATGCAGACAGCACGTCTCTGCACACAAATTGCATCACGGCATGCGTCAGTTGACCAAGGAACTGGGACACGGCTTGGTTCAGAGGAAGTGCAAGGGATGGAACATTCTGCAATGGTAAGGATAATGTTTGTAAGATATTTGAATAGTCATCACAACTGGGCAAATATTCTTCATTGAAGGTTGCCATGGAGGAGTAAAGCGTCCAGTCGGCCTTGGTAAGCTGCCATTTGAGTGTGCACGTAGGTGGGGTAGGATTCTGCAAACAGATAGCACATGGGAAATGGTCGCTCGAGTATGTGTCAGAGAGAACAGGCCACTCAGGACGATGGGCAAGCTATTGCAGAAGAATAGGTCCAAATAGGAATAGGTGTGTGTGGGGTCTGAAAGGAATGAGGGTGTTCCTGGGTGTTAAGGGGTGAGGTAGCTGCCCAATAAGCTGGAGGAAGTAAAAGGCAAACTGCAACAGCTTTAAGGTGAGTAGTCGGGGAGATGGGCTGGCTATGAACATCATCCCATATGAGCATCATGACTCTCTCATGAGACAGAATGCCGTCCTTGTGAGGGAAGGTCAAAACGGACCAGGAAGAAATGCAAGGACTCAAAGCGGTTGTCAGGATGCAATTTTGTTTCCTGGAGGCAGAGAACAAGCAGACGCTGCGATTCTAAGAGAAGCCATAAATCCTCTGTTTGAGCGAAGGCCACAGATGTTCTATTGAAGGAGACCATAATGAAGAAAGGGGAGGAGGGAAAAAAATGAAGGACTGTCACCTCGATGGCTGCTGAGTTGGCGACAGAGAAGACCACTTGGCTTTGTTTGACTTCTTAAATTCTTTGTTTGGCAGAGGCAGACCCAGATGTTTGTTGGCTAAAGGGACATAGGAAGTCTTTGTCGGAGTATTCCTTCTGCCCTTTCCGGCCTGCCGGTTGTGTAGCAGGTGACTTCACCCCAGGAGAAAAATGTTTGGTGGCTTGTCGCACAGCTGGATGAGGAGACAGCAATGCTACCTTGAGACTGGGCAATTTCACAACCTCAGTGCTGAATTTGGAGGTCACATGTCTGCATGGCCACGTCCTTCATGGAATGAGATGTAGCAAAAACAGTACTGTAAGTGCCAGATGGTAGAACGGAGGGTTTGCAGCTAGCCAATAACTTGCAAGCGACCGGAAAGGACACTTTGCCCTTTACCCGGATATCCTGGACAGCCCGCTCATCGAAATACATGGGACAATCTCAAGAGGAGGCAGCATAGTAACCACTGCAGTCGATACATGGGGAGAAGGAGGAGGACAATCGCCCTCATGCATTTCCCTACCCCAGGTTACACATTTAGCCAGGTGTCAACAAGACACTTGAGTATAGTGGAAATAACTACACTGGTAGCAGCGCATCGGATTCGGAATGTATGGTCGGACTATAACAACTTCATAGCCTACTTTGATCTTGGACAGAAGCACCACTCTATTGAAGGTGAGAAAAACAGTGCTTTTGGGCACTAAGGATGCATCTATCTTTTTCATCACCCGATGGACAGCAATGACACCCCGATCAGAGAGGTTTGTTTGGATTTCTGCCTCGGTCAGACCATTGAGCAGCCTAGTATAAATAACACCATGGGAAGAACTAAGAGTTCTGTTGGCCTCAATACGAACAGGATAACCACGGAGAAGCAAAGCGGCAAGCAGTTGTTGTGCTTGAGAATCAAAAGTCATCTCCAAAAGCAAAATGCCACTGCGTAAACGAGAGCATGATTTCACAGGACTGGCAATTGCATCAACACCTTTCTGAATAATAAACGGATTTACCATAGCAAATGGTTGACCATCTTCAGTGCATGAAACCACAAGAAACTGTGGTGCAGCTGGGAGGGTCTTTGAGTCAGAAGCTTCATTCCATTTACGTTTGGTAGATATAGAGTGCGAAGATGATGATGGGCTCATTGCGAGAAAATTCCCCATGACTACCAATATCTCCAATGGCGCACTCCTTCCAACTGGGGGACCTGCATCAGAGGGAGTGGGGGTATCCACCTTAGGTGATTGTTCACACCTCAGGTCGCACCTCCCGAACACCTGACAGAGGGACCAATCGGCAATCTGGGAAGGTAGCAGCTCAGGCAATTACCCCTCCCTGGGCCTGGCCCGTACCAGGGGGCATGTGCGTACCCAACTTGTCGACCCGGGGCTGGGAATTACGTGTCACTAAGTTACCTGTTAAGTGTCAGATGCATTGGCTGGCCTTCAGGAGCACACAGGGAAAAAGAAGAAAGAGAGGTACCTCAAACACCAAAGCAGAGGAAGGATACGAGAAAGTGAATAAAGAAAGAAAGAAGAAACAAAAAACAATGGTTAGACTGTTCTGATGTCTGCCACTGAAAACGCAGAACACATTCTGGAAACACCCCAGATATATTCCACAAGGGAAGAGAAAAAGAATAGTAAGAAGACAGACATGCAGCATGGTAGGGGAAAGATGCTCCAAAGGCTGGGGCCCTGTAGTAAGCAAATGCAAACTGTCAAAGGGTGGCGAGCCCCTGTGGATATATCATTGTGATACTAACAACCACACCTTACAATACATGTTAAGCAAGAAGAATGTGGAACAGAGCACCTAACAGCCTATGTTCCTAGGCATTTGAACAAGGCTGGAAGAAACTTTTCTACTATGGAGAGCAAGATGCTGTGCGTGATTTATGATATCACATATTTCCATTGCTACTTGTATGGTGTATGCTTCAAAGTAGTAACTGCTCATTCAGAGTTAAAATGGCTTGTAACCCTGAAAGATTCAACTAGCTGCCCCAGCTGAGGGGCCTTATGTCTCAGTGAATTTGACTTTGAACTTTGACTCTTGGTAATGCAGATGATCGAGTCAAAATGCATGTGCAATAGAATGTGTTGGTATTTCTGCACGTGTATGGTGAACTGCGCAAGCTGCTAACTGAGACTGTCAACAATAAACAATACAAACACAGTTGTAGGCTGGTGACAGGAAACCGTATTCAACCTAGCATGGTCAATGTATAGTCGTTCCAGCAACTCTACACAATGAGATGTTGGAGCAGGTCCACAATCCTATCTTGGCAAAATACTGAAGACAGCTAGATCTGAATGCTCGATTACAGTAAACTATTGGTCGTGGCCTTGCAAGTGAAATTTAGAGCAACACAAGGAGAAGCTTACAATGCATGTAAAGGGCAGAACTTAATCATCAGACAATGTCTTTATAAAGATTACTGGAAGTCAGTCAAGCATCTAAAATGAATAAATATGTACAAAACCCTTTGGCGAACACCATGGGGAATCACTATGCCTTGAACACTTCTTGCATTGACAACTATTGCCATCCCTGATCAGCAGGCTCAAACAGTGGCAAAAGCTGTGGTGAATAGTTAGGCATGGGGTGCTCTCCTAACTGATTAACAAGCAATTTTATGTTGCATCTACCAATGGAGTTGTGTCATCTCCTGTGAATCTGAAACTTATATACAAGCACATAACTTCTGCAAACTGATGGAAAAAAAGAGCAGCTATTTAGAGCTTTAAATAAGACGCTAAGTCATTATGTTAACAGCCATTATAATGATTAGAATGCCTCATTGCCATATGTTATAATGGACTATCACTCTGCAAAGTTCTCTATGGTTAATAAAACCATGCCTCGGAGAGGTCATTTTAACCGTCTGTGGATTCATGATGAGATTTAAAGCAGTGTGGCTCCAAGTTCAGAAAACAATCACTAAAGTTACAGAAAGCCTGGAAGGAGCACTATGAAAGTAAGGCAAATGATCAAAATTCCACAACAGTTAGTAGTTAATGCTAAATAATTTATACACTCCTAGGGAAGGAAAAAAGAAAAGTTTACCACAAGACATGAGAGGCTCCTTGTCAGTAGCTGAAATGACATCTCTGGTTAATGTTAAATTACAGCTTCAGCGTCGAGCCACCATGGTACACAAGGAGCAAGTTTGATCCTCAGAGGCGCAAACTATGGATTATTCTTGTATGACTAATGTGGAGGCAACATAGGATGATAGAATTCTTCTGTGAAGAATAGAAGATGGAATGCCATGCAGCCACAATCTCCTTGATGGCTCGATAGTTTATGAGGGAGACAGGTAGCCCACCAAATGTTATTCCATACCTGAGTGAGTAGAGGTCTTACCTGCACCTGCAAGTTCACATCGAGGATTGTCAAAACAATCGATTGGTGAGTAATTGCTTATCTAGCCAAGTGATTGAGCAGTTCATTCCCTGAGATACACATTTTGGGAGCCAGAGAAAGGCAACTGAACAAGTATTATGTGGAAACAATTTTTTCTTTCTTCTTCTTCTTCTTCTTCTTCTTCTTCTTCTTCTTCTCCTGCTCCTCCTCCTCCCCCCCCCCCCCCCACCTCCCTCTCTCTCTCTCTCTTTTGAACAAAGAGACTAATCCAGTGCATGAAAGGATTTGAATGTGAATCTCACCACAATAAAAGGAATCGATGATCTCAACGACCATTATGTCAGTTTTGCTTTCATGGAAGCACAAAATGCGGAAGTAGGATGGCAGCCCATCAAGAGGGAGGCGGGGCTTATTCCCTCACACTGTTCCTCTCCCCTCAGGTAGTCTAAGTTCTCATTTGTGTATGCTCGCAGCCGGCTGCCACAATATACTGTCCACACAACAGTATGACTTAGCTCTAAGAGAAGATTGCAAGCTGCCACAGGGTGACAAGAGTAACATGAATCAAGAGCATGAAGACTATAAATCAAACCATCGTCAAGGGAGATATATTTATTAAAATACAGAGCTCTGCTAATGGCTGGGGAAGATGTAAAAGCATATGCTTTATCCTGTCCATGGTTTTAGAACCAAGAATGTGAATGATGCAAGCACTCTGACACTCTTGAAGAAGTGAATGGAACAGAGGTCAAGAGGTCATGGGGGCAGCTGAAACTTTAGGTCCTTGCAATAAATTGATCTCAATTTAAAGTCTGTGCAATAAGCAAGGAGCAGTGAATGGGAATACAAGGGAACACATTGTTAGGGGAGTAACTGAACATCCCAACTGAACATCTCAAGGTGTATTTAAACCGAAAGTCCCAACTGAGACCGACCATCATCAGATAGTCAACCCCACCTGTATAGGGTGGTGGTGGTGGGGGGGGGGGGGGGGGGGGGGGAATTCCAATAAGTTAGGCGACTAGGAAATTGCCATATGCTGACTATTTAAGTGAGGAAGGGCCAATAACATTGGAATATAAGAATTAAGAACCTCAGTTTAGCGAAGAGCCTGCCTACAGGACTAGTCTGGAAGGCACCGGTGACCAGACTTACTCTACAATAATGTACTGGGTCCAAAAATTTCATAGTCCAAGGTGCCACTTATATATAAACCTGGAGAGTATAGTTCAGTGAAGATGATACCAAGGACCAATAAAAATAGAGTGGAGTTGTGTGGTCTGCACTCCAAGAGGTGTTGGTGAGGAAGCAGAGAGCATTAAGCTTCCACATGCAGCTATTCTGATGTAGACAAATAAAGGGAAGCCATCTCAGCTTTTTATCAAAGAGGAGTCTCAAAACAAGGACTGCACAACAGTGTCCAATTTTTGGGTACACACACAGTGCTCTGAGTCAAGATGAAATCACCATGCAATGATAGAAATACATGACACACATTTTCACAGCAGAAAACTGGAAAGGTTATAAGAAAATTTGTTGTGGATTGTCCATCCCAGAGACCTCACTGATAAGTGTACTGATAGCAATGTGGGTGATTAAGTGCAGTAGTATTTTCCTTATTGGGTGATAATGGGTGTTTTCTGGGGTCACAGAGTCTAGGCCATTATGTACAGAGAAGCATGTTGCCACTGAGTTTTGCGTCACACAGAGTGGAACTGCAGACAATGATATTATTGTAGATACTACAGGGAATGCGAAGGATGTTGCTGATGTTCACAGCTGTGTTGCAGATGTTGTGGAGGAAGCAGTATAGATGCATAAACGGGGTAAACATAGGAAAAAGAAGAGGAGATATAGTAATCAGGCTGAATCTTTTGAATGTATGCTTGAGGTTCAGAATGTTACAGTAGTGCAGGCACTATGTCACAGCCTAACAGAGCAAGCTGTGACAAATGCTGTAAGCTGCTTACCATTCAGCTGCAGTCCGACATGCGTGACAGGGATAACGTAGGTGAAGAGTATGACGAAACCCTGAGAGTAAACTATCATGCCTAAGTTGACCCTCAGTGAGTCATGGAAAAACGTGAGGGAACAAAATTACAGCTAAGGAAAGCTGTCAACAGTGGAGTACTGTCACAAGGTTCACCTGTCTTAAGCAATACATTGATTAAACTGTGAACAAAATCACTAAGGCTTAATTCGTATGATGTAGTGCTATTAGACACAAGGAAGTTGCTTTCAATGAACAGGCGTACCCAAGAGTAAAATATTTTGAGAGAAATCCAATCTGTGATGAGCATTACAGTGAGTGAGTTAAGGGACATTGCCTGTCGACAAATGAGTGTAGTAATATATGTGGAACAAGTATGAAGATAGTTTGGTGAATTATTTTATAGGAAAGCATAAGGGGAACTGTTGTAGGGCAAAGTTCTGACAATGTTCCTAAAAATCAGGTTAAAAACCCATCATACTGACAAGGGAGATGCCAAACAAAGGAATTTTGTGGTGTTAGACTGTACTGCTAAAGGCGATTTGTTAAGAATGAATTATTAAGACAAAGAGTACTTCAATATTGTTCTAACTTGTAAGTGAATGGGAAAAGTAAAAGATGATCATTTTGTGTGTGGAAAGTATTAAGGAGAGGTAATGTAGCATTGCCATTATTTTTTGAATGTTGCCACAGAAACTAACAGCCCAGCCGCAGCAGTTGGAGGCAGCTGGCATGCGCTAACGTTGGCATGCCCATTGTGGCACCAGGGCTGTTGAGTATACAGCACGAGGTGGACTACTGCACTGGTGAGATGCCTCCTGTCCCTCCACTGCAGCAGCCCTGGAGGGCAAAGGAACAAGACTGGCACGGTACAGTTGCCCACGTTTCCATGCTGGAGCTGGAGCCTAGGTGCTGTCACCCACAGGAGTGAGATCCATCACCAGATGCTGGCATGTCCTGCAAGCGCAGCAGTCTTCAGGACTGCTGGCTTCATTTGCATACCACTGTGTAAGCTTCTAGCTTCTGGAGTAAGCTTTCCAGGATACCAATAAAACATAGCCGTCAGTTCACCACTGCCACATGCTGTGTGTGTGTGTGTGTGTGTGTGTGTGTGTGTGTGTGTGTGTGTGTGTGTGTGTGTTTTATGACTTTTGATGCTGTTCGTCTTAGCTACTAACAGTCTGCTCCCTCCATCGACTCACTTTGCACAGAAGTGGCTCTGCACCCATGAACCACTTCATGTGTGTCAATTAATCCCTGCTCAAAACAACCAGATTGGCATTGAACATTTATTTCAACACATGCACTGATACTGAAGGAACTACGACCACCAAGCTACCATGATGAGAACCTCATCATTGGCCACCATCTTGGTCCTGCTTGTGGCATGTGCAGTATGCTTTTGCCACTGATGGAAAATCAGCCAAACCTCACGCTCATTTTCTTCTGCCTACAGCTTTGCACAGACACAGTCATAGTTCAGGAAAAGTCAGCATGAATGAATTAAAGCTGTGTCAGGTCAATGTGAATTATTTCGTGTAAATAGTTTCCCATGAACCAGCCTCAATGAATAATTTGTGTACAGAAAGTTTTGAATGGTGGAGGAATGTTACAGCAAGACGGTGTAGCACATTTTCCATACCTTTTCCTCATGTTTCCTCACAGGTGATGGCAGCAGTAGTGCACTGACTGTTACCAGTATTAAAATTGCATTACAGCAAGCCATGAACGTGGTCATCGAATTAACATTGAGGCAACCATCAAAAGGACTCTGCCACCAACCGTAGCAAAATATACAGTCACTGAGATGCTATTCATATGCACACAGTCTGCCACCAGGGCACTGCGCTGCTCATTGGCTGGGCAGCCATTGTTTATTCCACCAACCACCAATTGTTATCGAGGTATGGAGTTTGGCAACAGCAATAGTGTCTAGTACTATGGTCGTAGACTATAACACTGGATGACCAGAACTGTGGCCATGATAACCAGCTGCCAGTGTCAGCACTCAGCTCAAACTACAGTATAAGACACTGCCAACCTTCATCTGCATGCCAGGCTGGCCCTCTGACAATCCACTACGCCCGATGCTTTGCCACCACCATACTCCATGTGGTCCAGCTTACTACACCAGATCATTTTGGGTCTTATTGTTAGTAAAAAAAGTTTCCCCACCTCCAGTTGTGGCCCTACAAACCCTGCCACTAATTAAATTTCTCAGTGCAACTTTCTAAACATTTGATTTGCATTATTTGAAAGAAAATGACAAATAAGGCACATCTGTTGTGTTTATTTTCGTTGTTGGACCGCACACCCATCATTGAATCAGGACATCACAAAAATCTTTAAAATTGGAACACATGCATGTCCAGGACATGTGCCTAAGATACTTCAAGCTGGTTAGATACATAAGGTAGATTGAATCCCTTAAGTGTGGTAATCATATCGATTTGTAAATATTCAAACTCTGCATGCTGTATTACGGTATGTAATAGTGGACGCATTGAATAATATTCATTCCTCCTCCCTGCTCCAATTGCGAATGATGCACACGAATGACTGCCGGCAGAACTGTGTGTGATGGTCCACCATCCCCTGCAGAATACTATTTACATATCTTGTGAAGATAATACTATGATAACCAGGTTTCAAATAATGGAGTCACATGGCCTTGATCCACTCTATTTATGAATTAGTCATACTTCAGTATATTTCATTTACTTGATGAAAAGACCTCCTTAAAACACGGCTGATTATAGAAGACTGTATACATAAAGTTCTATGAGAGACTTACTATTACTTTTGGTTGGAATTTTACTACACCCTAAATAATCTAAATTTATCATTGACATTAAACCTAAACAGCACAATACATGACAAGGCACACACATTTTAAATTCATTAGGTACCTGTTCTTGAGAAACAGAATAATTATTTACTTATCACACACGCATTAAGTCACATGTTACAAGGAGACTTCCCCAGACACGGGATTGGTATTTCGAAATCAACTACACAGTGGGGCAGGTTCAAGTCCAAGGTATCACACCAAGTACCCACTCACACTGACCGACACTTGTTTACAAGCAATCAAGAAAAAAGTATTTCTCATGATGTACTAGAGTTTGATAATCACTCAAAACTTTAAAACTGTGCCATTCTGTAGTGATAAAGCTGCTTGGCTGGTGTGCTGAAGGTTGTGGGTTTAAGTACTGTTGGGTACTATCTATTTTGTTAGACCTTTATCAAAATGACTGTGATCATTATTTTTATTTCATTTTAACAACAATGAAAATTCCTGGATGGAATAATAAGTAAAATAAAAGCAACCATTAATCTATAGCTGAGTGACATGTGGTGCAAAAAAACACTCAGAAGAATACAGTACTTACACTAGCTTTCGAGCTCGTGCACTTTCTCTAGCAAAAGTACACAGATTAGCAAAAGTACACAGATTCACACAAATCGCTGACAGGCATACAAAAGCTTACACCTGCAGCCGCAGGTATTTTCATGTTACGCCATGTCTCTTATTCAAAATACGCTGCAATGTAGTAATATACCTTTCACTTCCTTGCTCCCAGCCACATTTTCTTCAACAATTTGTGTAACATTGACTGCCTGGCCCGCCTCTAAGACTCTTACTCTTTCCCGCAAACGTTCACATTCGACCTGGAGACTAGACAGCTCCTCTGTTCTCTTGTTATGCATTTCATCTGATGGATTTGACCTGTTAAGAGAAAAGATAAAGATAAAAATGAATCAGGAAAGAAAATATTTACCATCTGTCTTTGGTACTTCTTTTTATTTATCAAAGGGAGAATTGCTATTAAAATAAACAAATTATATAATAAACAGACGATCTGTTGAGTGTATTTAGGGCATCATTCGTAAACTAGCACTGCAAGCCCTGGCTAGAAGTGGGAGAAGTAAGGAAAGTTACAGTTAAAATTCGTGCCAATGGTGAGGTCATTTGACCTGGAAGATGTGAGGTGCTGAGAATATATATATATATATACCATCTCAGGCTTAGACTGGACAAGGATGGGGAAGGAAATCAGCCATGCCCTTTTCAAAGGAATCGTTTGCGTTAATCGTCAACAGTCGTGCCAAGGTGGATACACTGGCTCCCATCAGGTCACAGAAGTTAAGCACCATCAGGTGTGGCCAGTAGGCCTACTTGGACGGATGGCTGCCAGTACACGAAGTGCTGTCGATAATGTACCCTTTGCCTTTATGGCAGAGGGAAGCAGATGGGTGGGAGCATGAAGTCCACGATCACCATTCTCTGTGTCAATATCCTAAATAAAATTCCAAACCTCTCCACAGTGTGTTGCGAAGTGAGGGCACATGACACTGTTGATGGTGACCCATTCATCAGATGGGGATGTTAAGTTCAGTGGCCCCCTCGGTGCTCTTTGAGAGGAGTAGGCTATTGCCGGCACCAGGTTTTACCTTCTCCCTTCTCTTGTCCTCCCCGACATGAAGACCACACTACAGGCAAATGGAAACAATGACACAGAAATAAACGAGCAGGTAGAAAAGCAGAATGATTTCAGAAGAGTGTCTGAAGCCTGATATGGAGCAAGGATGTACCCCAAACCAGTAAAAAGGTTATATACCGGTCATACTATGTCCCAATCCTGACATATTCATCAGAAACCTGGGTTAGAGAGAAAAGCAAAGTACAAGCTAGTGAGATGAAATTCTTGAGAAACAGTATTGGAGTGACAAAGATAGATAGGTTAAGAAATGAGAGGATCAGAGAGTTAATGAAGGTGGAACCATTACAAGAGGAGATGGAGAAATCAAGCGTAAAATGGTTTGGACACGTTAAGGGAATGGAAAGAGAAGAGGATACCAAGGAGGATACATGAGATGGAACTGGAAGGAAAGAGACCAAGAGGAAGACCGAGAGACAGATGGCTGAAAGGAGTAGAGCAATGCGTCCAGAAGAAAGGAGAAGAATGGACCGAGGTGAAGACGGAGAGATGGTGGCAAGACAGAAAACAATGGAGAGGCCTATGTTCCCAACAGATCCAGCCAGAGGCTGGAAAATGTCCAAGATGATGAATGAATGGGAAAAATCTAAAGCTGGCTGCTTTGATAGGGATGTAAAGCTGACCTTTTTCAAATGAGAATCCAGAGACTTAAAACCAATGTGCCATTTCACTTGTTATTGGGTGAAGTATCTTTTTCCTGTTAAGTCGACAATGTGATCTTCATATTACTGATACGATACTCCAAAATCTCATTTCAATTACAGTACACAATTATTGATGCAATGAATGTTAATTCTAATAGTTGTTACAAAGCCATGGAGGAGGAGAGCAACCATGCAGTCTGTAGAAAGCTGAAAGGCTCACAAGGTAATAAATCACTACTGAATACAAATTGACTTTAATGGATCATAAAATCATTTTGTATTCAATTAATGACTTAATACCTCATAACTGACTCTGCTTTCTACAGACTACATATATCTAGTGTTTCAAAATCTTAAACTTGGCTGCTGAACAGTAACTGTGTAAATCTGAAGAGGCCGAAAAATCAGACAACCTTTTTGCAACTGGTTGGCTGATTTGTCAACCTCTTCATATATCTAGTAGTTGTGTTCCTGGTGTTGGGGAACATATGAATATCTTCTTTGGGAAGGAAATACCCAGCTCTGGATGCTCTTATAAATTTCAAGATAAACAAAATAATTTATGTTGATAAAGTTTTTAAATAATGTTAGGGAGATGAAACCAGGATATCCGGGTATCACAGTAACCTACAGAAAAAAGTGGGAGTTATACTAAATTTTGCTTTGAAATAATAAAATTAAACTACTTTCAAATTATACACATTACTAATAAATAGTTGAAAGGATCTTCTTACAGTCAGAGAAATGTATTTCATTGTATAATCTACAACATAATGTAACTCTTACAGTTGACACACTAAGTCATCAGTAAGTGCACAACGCTCCTGGCCTCAGTCTCCACTAGTCCCTGATCCGAATCCACTTCCATCCCTGCCCCATGACCCTGACTTCACTTATCCTGCACTCACACTCCCCCTCTCTCACTCTCCTCCCTTCCCCCTGTCCAGTTCATTCCTTCATGTCAATTGTGTGCCAGGCACAACTCACCCTGTCTATGGCCAGAATGACCTCATCAGTGCCACACTCCTATCCCATGAGCACGCAGCTTTTCACACTGAGCTTTCAGCTGCCCTTCCCCCCTTCCCCCCTCCCCCCCCCCCCCTTCATGCCTTCACCCACTCCATCTGACAACTACTCACCCCGGTCAACTTCCAGTGCTGGCCCAATGTAGTCGGCAGGAGCAATGTAGCCAAGAAAGCATATATGTATACCTATGTATTCTGTTAGCTCTCAAGAAGGTAATGGTAATTTAAAAACAAACGATCTTTGGAAACTAGGCTGATTACTTCAAATCCGTGAGCAAAGTGGGATAAGAATATTCTATTAAACTATCTTATATTCACACAGCAACTCATTCTATAATATTTTAGTGCCATTCATCCAAATAAGAAAATTGTTAGGAGTATCTAATTAGGATGAGGGTAACCTTTCAGTGGATTACGGAGAAAAAATTTACATTTATGTCACTGTGTAACACCACAACCCCTTGGGATCGTGTATCCTATTCCTATCTCATCTTCACTCTCCCAAAGAGGGCATATATAATAACAATAATAGTAATTTACACTAATTTAAACTGCTGTTTTGACAATGTTTACAATGAGCCTCACCAGTATTTTGAATGAAGGAAACATGCTGGATTAAAAACTAATGTACCACTACAATTCACATGCAATACAAACTTCAGGAACATGGCACGAATAATTTTGCTATTGCAATTATGGAGTAATTAACGATTAAAGTTAGGATATTTCCAAGTCATCGAGAGACAGCTATTTTTATGTTTTTAAACCATAAAATTGTTTGAATCTCTAATAAAAAATATGACACAATGATTTTTCAGTCAGAATTAAACATACTTATGATGTAATTGGTGTTAGATAATAGAACTGTAATTATGACCATACAGACTGGTAAAATTTTACTTGTTCAAAATTTAATTAATCGAATATAGGCCTTTCATTCAATAAAACTAATTGCTCTGATCATCTGAAAATAATAGGATGATTTTCCTTTAAGTAAATAAATTGTATATGCAAATTAACAAAATATATTTTTGCAATGATAAAACATGTAATTTATAGAGTTAACAGAAACGGACTCCTTCCTGTCTTTGTATGAAATTATTCACTTTTATTCCATGTAAATTTCTATAATTTGGGAAGCTATATGCAAAAACTTTAATTGTATAAATCCAAAATTCAGTATGTAACAATGACAGTAATTGTTTAAAACCCTATATATAGAGGCAATTTGTATGCTGCCAAAGCTCAGTCTTAGGTAAATCTTACTTCAGTCTTAGACCAAATATTGTATGAAGAGACTTTTTAAGTTTTATGTTTGGCGCCAAGCATCTAGTGTGTGAAATATAATCTATTGTAAACATGTAACACTGAAACTTATTCAAACTATTGCATAAATTCCGTGTGATGATGCAGTAACGTCAAAATGAGCTTTGACATCATAAAGATGTAGCACCCAGGATTACGCAAGATACGTATACATTTGGTGGAGAATATTTCTATTAAAACATGGCTACTATACATTGTTTCTCTTGTGTTAAACAACAATACACATCCCAAAATTCACCACAAAAACATTTTTGCCACATTTTACAACAACTGTAAACAGCTACTTCTCTGTACTAAACAGTCTTCAGAGCCGATGAAAATTCGTATCACATTTCATCTATCTGAAATGTAACTAACAAATTTCCTTAGCTTTTATTCATATGTCTTGTATTGGGAGAAGTTATGTTGCACTTACCTTAAATGCAACACCTTTGTTGTCATTGGATTGAAGTCACCCTTAAGAGCTCTATATTCAAGTTCTATCTCAAGCTCATCTCTCCGTTTCTGTAGAGCTTCTTTTTCCTTCTTCAGAGATTCACATTCACTTTCAAGCTTTTGCAATCTGACTGAAATTTGCCCACCACCTATAAAGAGAGATATTCTGGTTCATGGTTTATAGCTGTATTTATCACATCTCAAATGTAAGTTAGTAAGGAATAAGGTGTTCTGTGACAAAATGATTAATATAAATATGAATTTTGCTTTCTCAGAACACTGTCAGTTTGTAAGTGGAAGTGTGTGGGGAGGCTGGGGGAAGGATTTGGGGGAAAACAAAGAGTTGGTGGGGAGGGGGAGAGAGGTGAGGCGGGGGGAGAGGGGGGGCAGTACGGAGGGGAGAAGGGAGAGGCAGGATCGGAGAGGCAGGATCGGAGAGGCAGGATCGGAGAGGCAGGATCGGAGAGGCAGGATCGGAGAGGCAGGATCGGAGAGGCAGGATCGGAGAGGCAGGATCGGAGAGGCAGGAGAGGGGGGTGCGGTAGGGGGTAGAGTGAGGGGGGTGCGGTAGGGGGTAGAGTGAGGGGGGTGCGGTAGGGGGTAGAGTGAGGGGGGTGCGGTAGGGGGTAGAGTGAGGGGGGAGCCGGAGGGGGTAGAGTGAGGGGGGAGCAGGAGGGGGAAGAGTGAGGGGGGAGCAGGAGGGGGAAGAGTGAGGGGGGAGCAGGAGGGGGGAGCAGGAGAGGGGAAAGGGGGGAGCAGGAGGGGGAGCAGGAGAGGGGAGCAGGAGAGGGGAAAGGGGGGAGCAGGAGGGCAGAGAGGGGGGAGCAGGAGGGCAGAGAGGGGGGAGCAGGAGGGCAGAGAGGGGGGAGCAGGAGGGCAGAGAGGGGGGAGCAGGAGGGCAGAGAGGGAGGAGCAGGAGGGCAGAGAGGGGGGAGCAGGAGGGCAGAGAGGGGGGAGCAGGAGGGCAGAGAGGGGGGAGCAGGAGGGCAGAGAGGGGGGAGCAGGAGGGCAGAGAGGGGGGAGCAGGAGGGCAGAGAGGGGGGGAGCAGGAGGGCAGAGAGGGGGGGAGCAGGAGGGCAGAGAGGGGGGAGCAGGAGGGCAGAGAGGGGGGGAGCAGGAGGGCAGAGAGGGGGGGAGCAGGAGGGCAGAGAGGGGGGGAGCAGGAGGGCAGAGAGGGGGGGAGCAGGAGGGCAGAGGGGGGGAGCAGGAGGGCAGAGGGGGGGGAGCAGGAGGGCAGAGGGGGGGGAGCAGGAGGGCAGAGAGGGGGGGAGCAGGAGGGCAGAGAGGGGGGGAGCAGGAGGGCAGAGAGGGGGGGAGCAGGAGGGCAGAGAGGGGGGGAGCAGGAGGGCAGAGAGGGGGGGAGCAGGAGGGCAGAGAGGGGGGGAGCAGGAGGGCAGAGAGGGGGGGAGCAGGAGGGCAGAGAGGGGGGGAGCAGGAGGGCAGAGAGGGGGGGAGCAGGAGGGCAGAGAGGGGGGGAGCAGGAGGGCAGAGAGGGGGGGAGCAGGAGGGCAGAGAGGGGGGGAGCAGGAGGGCAGAGAGGGGGGGAGCAGGAGGGCAGAGAGGGGGGGAGCAGGAGGGCAGAGAGGGGGGGAGCAGGAGGGCAGAGAGGGGGGGAGCAGGAGGGCAGAGAGGGGGGGAGCAGGAGGGCAGAGAGGGGGGAGCAGGAGGGCAGAGAGGGGGGGAGCAGGAGGGCAGAGAGGGGGGGAGCAGGAGGGCAGAGAGGGGGGGAGCAGGAGGGCAGAGAGGGGGGGAGCAGGAGGGCAGAGAGGGGGGGAGCAGGAGGGCAGAGAGGGGGGGAGCAGGAGGGCAGAGAGGGGGGGAGCAGGAGGGCAGAGAGGGGGGGAGCAGGAGGGCAGAGAGGGGGGGAGCAGGAGGGCAGAGAGGGGGGGAGCAGGAGGGCAGAGAGGGGGGGAGCAGGAGGGCAGAGAGGGGGGGAGCAGGAGGGCAGAGAGGGGGGGAGCAGGAGGGCAGAGAGGGGGGGAGCAGGAGGGCAGAGAGGGGGGGAGCAGGAGGGCAGAGAGGGGGGGAGCAGGAGGGCAGAGAGGGGGGGAGCAGGAGGGCAGAGAGGGGGGGAGCAGGAGGGCAGAGAGGGGGGGAGCAGGAGGGCAGAGAGGGGGGAGCAGGAGGGCAGAGAGGGGGGAGCAGGAGGGCAGAGAGGGGGGAGCAGGAGGGCAGAGAGGGGGGAGCAGGAGGGCAGAGAGGGGGGAGCAGGAGGGCAGAGAGGGGGGAGCAGGAGGGCAGAGAGGGGGGAGCAGGAGGGCAGAGAGGGGGGAGCAGGAGGGCAGAGAGGGGGGAGCAGGAGGGCAGAGAGGGGGGAGCAGGAGGGCAGAGAGGGGGGAGCAGGAGGGCAGAGAGGGGGGAGCAGGAGGGCAGAGAGGGGGGAGCAGGAGGGCAGAGAGGGGGGAGCAGGAGGGCAGAGAGGGGGGAGCAGGAGGGCAGAGAGGGGGGAGCAGGAGGGCAGAGAGGGGGGAGCAGGAGGGCAGAGAGGGGGGAGCAGGAGGGCAGAGAGGGGGGAGCAGGAGGGCAGAGAGGGGGGAGCAGGAGGGCAGAGAGGGGGGAGCAGGAGGGCAGAGAGGGGGGAGCAGGAG
Source organism: Schistocerca gregaria (assembly GCF_023897955.1). NCBI lineage: Eukaryota > Metazoa > Arthropoda > Insecta > Orthoptera > Acrididae > Schistocerca > Schistocerca gregaria. Next base: position 348,773,040 of record NC_064926.1, read on the forward strand.
GGCAGAGAGGGGGGAGCAGGAGGGCAGAGAGGGGGGAGCAGGAGGGCAGAGAGGGGGGAGCAGGAGGGCAGAGAGGGGGGAGCAGGAGGGCAGAGAGGGGGGAGCAGGAGGGCAGAGAGGGGGGAGCAGGAGGGCAGAGAGGGGGGAGCAGGAGGGCAGAGAGGGGGGAGCAGGAGGGCAGAGAGGGGGGAGCAGGAGGGCAGAGAGGGGGGAGCAGGAGGGCAGAGAGGGGGTGCAGGAGGGCAGAGAGGGGGGAGCAGGAGGGCAGAGAGGGGGGAGCAGGAGGGCAGAGAGGGGGGAGCAGGAGGGCAGAGAGGGGGGAGCAGGAGGGCAGAGAGGGGGGAGCAGGAGGGCAGAGAGGGGGGAGCAGGAGGGCAGAGAGGGGGGAGCAGGAGGGCAGAGAGGGGGGAGCAGGAGGGCAGAGAGGGGGGAGCAGCCGGGCAGAGAGGGGGGAGCAGGCGGGCAGAGAGGGGAGCAGGCGGGCAGAGAGGACAAAATGTGTCAGAATTTTTCCTTAATCTTTACTCAATGCAAGAGACAATTATGAAATTATTCGGTTGCACACTACATTAATTGTCCAGAAACAAGTTCATTGTCAATATACAAACTCCAATAAATTTCAAAAATATATTTTACTGGACTGCTTCAGTAAGTACACCATTCTGAAAAAACTTTAAAACTTGAGCCCTCAAATATTTTATTGTAATATCCACAGGTTAAAAGAGGATGTTCTGCAGATTTGTGGCTTCTAGCTGGTGAGCACAGCTGGACATGAACTCAGCGATTAAGTTCTGAATTGAACATGAGAGGTCTGGGCTGACAGCAGCTAGCACCCTGTACTAGCAGTATACAAGTTAACAGAGATTGCTGTTATGGCTGTGCAAACTATTCCACTTTGGCACCTTGATGGCACCATTGTTTGCTCTTATTGAAGTTATTAGCTATGACACCACAACACAATGCATGTACTGACAGCAGCAACTACTACAGTGTACTGACAGCAGCAACTACTACAGAAACATAATACTAATGATTGCACTATAACAAATTGGAATGCATTTCCATCTTCAGTCCACACAAATTAGTTAATGATTGTGAGACCATGTTTTGTTGGAATATGGTATGATTTCATTAATCTGAACAACCGGAAGACACCTAGATATGTAATACATCATGAAAGTGTTACATCAGATATATGCCTCTTATCTCATTAAGATGGATAAACTACACAACAATTTTGTTGAGGTTTTGCAATCACAGAATTGTTTCAAAACTTGAAAAGTAGTTTTGCAGCACTAACCACATTAAATAACAGGATATTTTTCCCACTTGTTAGGAAGAGAGAATTTATCGTAGTAATAAATGGCTTGATGGACACTATGTGATCAAAAGCATCCGGACACCTGGCTGAAAATGACTTACAAGTTCATGGCGCCCTCTATCGGTAATGCTAGAATTCAATATGGTGTTGACCCACCCTTAGCCTTGATGACAGCTTCCACTCTCGCAGGCATAGATTCAATCAGGTGCTGGAAGGTTTCTTGGGGAATGACAGCCCATTCTCCATGGAGTGCTGCACTGAGGAGAGCTATCGATGTCAGCCTGTGAGGCCTAGCACAAAGTTGGTGTTCCAAAACATCCCAAAGGTGTTCTTAAGGATTCAGGTCAGGACTCCGCAGGACAGTCCATTACAGCTATGTTACTTATGTTACTGTCGTGTAACCACTCCGCCACAGGTCGTGCATTACGAACAGGTGCTCGATCATGTTGAAAGATGCAGTCACCAACCCCAAATTGCTCTTCAACAGTGGGAAGCAAGAAGGTACTTAAAACATCAATGTAGGCCTATGCCGTGATAGTGTCACACAACCACACCTCCGAATTTTTCTGTTGGCACTACACACGCTGGCACATAACGTTCACCAGGCGATCACCTTATCCACACCCTGTCACTGGATGTGTGTACCGTGATTCATCACTCCACACAACATTTTTCCATTTTTCAATTGTCCACTGTTTACACTCCGTACACTAAGCGAGGCATCGTTTGGCATTTACCGTGTGATGTGTGGCTTATGAGCAGCTGCTCAACCATGAAATCAAAGTTTTCTCACCTCCCACCAAACTGTCATATCACCTGCAGTGGATTCTGATGCAGTTTGGAATTCCTGTGTGATGGTCTGGAGATCTGTCTATCTATTACATAGTACAACCCCTCTTCAATTGTCAGCGGTCTCTGTCCGTCAACAGACGAGGTCAGCCTGTACGCTTTTGCGCTATACTCATCCCTTCACGTTTCCACTTCACTATCACATCGAAAACAGTAGACCTAGGTATGTTTAGGAGTGTGGAAATCTTGGGTACAGACATATGACACAAGTGACACTCAGTCACCTGACCATGTTTGAAGTCTGTGAGTTCTGCAGAGCACCCCATTCTACTCTCACAATGTCTAATGACTACCGAGGTCACTGATATGGAGTACCTGGCAGTAGGTGGCAGCCAATGCACCTAATATGAAAAAAACATATGCTATTAGGGGTCCAGATACTTTTGACACAGTGTAAATAGGAAGCATTTATCTCCACTGCACCCTAGGTTGTCTTCCAATAGGTATTGTTCTTTCTACCTTAAATGTATCTGTCAGCTGTACTTCGAATTCCATCTAATGAAAGTAGTACTGGTCAACCATTCTGCTCCCTTGAAACTTATATTCATGTAGTTATAATGAATCTTAACCCACAGTCTTTTCTTCTCAACATCTAATGTTCCCTAATCTGTTGGATAATAATGTAATAAATTTAATAGTTTTACGTATCTGAGAACCTATCCCAAAAATTGTTAAATCAAAGCTGAAGCAGGGGAAGTAAGTTCTGGGAAAACAGCAGAGATAATAATGCTAAGATTGGCACAGGAAGTTATCTACAAGTATTTCCATCATGAAAATAAAACAGAAAGAAACTTCCACATGGGAAAAATATATTAAAAACAAAGATTCCAAGACTTACCAAGCGGGAAAGCGCCGGCAGACAGGCACATGAATTTGATGATCTGTACAAATCAGTGATTCAGTGAAGGAAGGAAAGAAGGAAGGGAGGAAGGTAAGTAGTAAGTTCAGTGTTTAACATGCGAAGATACAAAGAGATGTAACTGCAATTATTTCAAAAAAGAAATAAATAATCAGTGACAAAAATAATAATTTAAGTAATGAGGTAATAAAGAAAATGTTAAATAGCGGGTGATTCAAGTCTGCAATCAGATGGAACTCAGTTTGGCACAAGGTGTATAATAGACAACTAATTCTCATAGTTTTCTACTGTGACTCTTCACTGCAGGTGAATTTATACTCATCTAAATCTAACTGCAAGTACAGTATTATCAATACCTTCCATTAATTTGCATTCAATATTTAATTCACCTGGTCTGGCTCAGTGTATACTGGTCTACTGACAACTGTATGTTAAATTAAATTACACTTCAATATAAGTAACAATAAATAAATCTCTGGTATTATGACCAAGAGAAACATCAAACACAACTGCGTTTACACATTGTGCAACATTAAAGTGAAGAATGTGCCAACTGTGCCAATAATCAGTTAAAGAACAGCACCAAACAGATCATTACTGGTTACATGACTTTTGGACATGAAGAGTAAAAGCATACCTCCCCCATCCTGAAAATTTGCCACTTCTGCTTCTAATCTTTCTACAAGGTCTTTGTAGCCATCAAGGGTCTTTTGTAGTACTTCTATTCTGTTTGCCTGTTGTTGGGTCCGAGACATTGTTGAAGGAGATGCACAAAAGGTAAGTTCATTTTCATAACTATCCAGCTGTGATCTGTAACTGTCCCTTTCCTGAAATAAACTTTTTGTATTTATTACAAAAGAAGAAACATGTATAACTCAAAATTAAAATTCTTTTAAGGAACAAAATTTACACAATTCAATCAAACACAAAAAAATGAGGAACAGCATAATAAAAAGAGAAATAGAGTCAATGACAATAGTCAATGATGAAGGGAATGTCTTTTTCAATGAATGAAACAATGACCTTGACTTTCTGTCAAATCGTCACTAGCTGGCTTACCAAATTAAAACCTGATTGGATGCAAGGTAAGAGTGTTGCTTGGTTTTCTTCTCTCTGCCCCGAATAACAAAATTTTCCTGATCACTCAGGATCTCCAAAAATCTAGTAATTATGAGTCTGAGTTATATAGAGGACAGGGGGGAACCAAAGATACTTTCACTCAAACGTCCGGGCCACTAGTTTTTGGTGGTACACCGGAGCATTGGGTGAAGATGGCAGAGTTTCCATTTGCCATGAAGTGGCATTTTAATGAAACCTATGAATCAGAGAATGAACCACTGTGCTGCATCCTATGTGGGCATGACAACCAGCATGCTATATGTCTGCATGAATGGTCACCGACAAACTGTGGCCAAGAAACAAGTGGCCCATCCTGTTGCTGTGCATGCTGCCAACATGACATCCTTCCAGAATGAGATTTTCACTCTGCAGTGGAGTGCGCACTGATATGAAACTTCCTGGCAGATTAAAACTGCGTACCAGACCGAGACTCGAACTCGGGACCTTCACCATTTGTGGGCAAGTGCTCTACCCTAGGTTCGCAGAAGAGCTTCTGTGAAGTTTGGAAGATAGGAGATGAGGTACTGGCAAAAGTGAAGTCGTGAGGATGGCCTGTGAAATGCAAAGGTCCCGAGTTCGAGTCTCGGTCCGGCACACAGTTTTAATCTGCCAGAAAGTTTAATGACATCCTGCCAATCATCACCAGCTTTTGTGAAGTGTGCATGTGGGAACTTTTCCTGCAATGTACCCCACGTTCCCATAACCCTCCTGGCCTCAACCTTAATTAGTCATTGTCCTCTCCCATCCAGATCCTTCTCTGTTCCCATTCCAGAACTACACATCCCTGTGTCAGTTTTTTTACTTCTCTCCTTCTTTGCTAGCTCCCACCCCCACCCCATCTCTCCGCTGCCCTCTGTCTAACCTCCCAACTGCACATAGATGCCCTACCCTCTTTCCACCTCATTCCTGCGTGCTCCCCAACAGCATGTCACAGTCTGCCACACCTACCATACTATCACTCCTCCTTACTCCCACCCAGTCGCCACTCCCATCACGTGCTAATGTTGCCGCTCGCAGTGTGGCCACAGTTGCCTGAGACTGCAGTCATGTGTGGGAGTTGTGTTTGCTGGAGTGTATATGTGGGTGTCTGTTATCTAATTTTGACAAAGGCCTTAGTGGCCGAAAGCTACATTTGTGATAGTCCTTGTGTAGTGCCTATCTGTGACTCAGCATCTCCTCTGTATGGTGAGTAGCAACTTCCCTCTTCACAGTATTGTTACATTCCATCCTGGATTTTCCACTGTTAAAGAATGTGAAGAACATCACTTTGCCTCTGGCTGGAAATGTTTTAACTTCTGAGGAACATCTACTGGGATTCAGAGTTGAGTTGACAACTATGAGGCAAGAAGATGGTTTTTGATATACTCTTGTAGAAAAAGAGTGTCACTGCTTGGGGAAAAAAGTAAATTATGTGAATGTTACAAAGTCAATAAAAATATTAAAGTAACATTCAGAGTTAAAAACTCACTTTTAAAGAAATCCTACATTTAACAACTATTCCTGTCTGTGCTGGTGAAACTCCCATATGAACTATTTTATTCCTCTCTACATTTAATGAACCTCACTTTAAGAAAAAGTGGTCTTTTAAGGAATGAACAGAAAATATTCTGCAAATTAAAATCCAGTTTTATTCAATTCCTAACATGTCCAAGGGAGTGTCATGCAATAAGAGTAAAAGGTAATCGATTCTTTGAGTCAACCTGTACCTAGATCATTGTCTTCTGGTCAATAGCTCCATTTTCCTTGTAATGATGCCAGAAAATGTGTCAAATTAATCAGAAAGCAATTTCTGCCCTGCGTATCATGTGGCCTTGATCATATGATCTGATGTCACAGTCACTGAATCGACGAAGTGCGAGCTGACAAGTGTAGTTGTTTAATGTCAAATTTATCAATGTTTACTTCAGTAGAGTTATGACCCGAAAACATAGAAAGCTGGCAATTTAGAAAAACCAGATCATCATCCACAATGTCGAGGATAAATGTAACAAAAAATTTTCAGCATGATTTGGCACAGTCTTCACTGTGCAGCATATTCAAAAGAAAGAAGCAATCTTACTTGCCAACCCTAGTGCTTTGTTTGGATCCAAAAGGAAGAACATTCACATGTCAATGTTCAATGAAGTGGAATTTTAATTTTTATTTTTATTTTTTTATTTTTACGGTGTCAAGGAACGAGATGTGGCAGCATTCCTATAAGTGGGAACATATGACAATAGCACATGAAATTTCCCTGAAGAACATATGACAATACCACATGAAATTTCCCTGAAGAAAACAATCAACTATTTTTGATTTTTAAATAAAGTGTATATATAAGGCACATTTACTTTGGTGTATTGGCGTATATTTTCAATTTTGTTTTTGTAATGAGTATAACCCACCCACTACATTATTGCACTTCACCTCCCATGGCTGTTATCAGAATCACATAGTGACATTGCAGTAAACAAGTACAGTAGTGACTAAGGAAAACAAATCACATTGCGAATGATTTCAGGAGAGTTATGCATATACTATCATCAAGTGGTTCAGTGTGCTCTTGTGAACTACCATGATAAAAACTCATGATAAGCTGACTGAAGTGCCCTCATTCCCAGGTGCAATAATTGTGGTTAATACATATTAGTAAAACAAATATTGCACTAGACTGATTTGTGATCACTACACATAAAATTCTGCTTTAAAAATAATTTTGTTTAATGGGAAATAATCCAATTTCTTTTGTCAGTGCTGGATGTTGCATGGAAAACATGGTGAATACTATTTGCTTGGACTGAGTCAATCTCCATATTGGCAAAAATAAAATTGCAAACATCTGCCAAAACACCAGACAAATGCACCTGACAACACTTAGAAGAAAACATACACACAGGACATTTAAAAAAAAGTTTTCCAAAAATGTGAAAGGTGGTAAAACAGACCAAAGCAAGGAAAAATGTCCAATAAACATGGGCTCTAAAATCCACACCTAAGAGCTATGTGCACTTGTTCAGTAGAAAATATACATTTTATAGTAGCAAAGAACAAGTGCTCATTTCCCCTTTTAGAGCCCATGTTTACTGGAATTTTTATCTTGTTCTGATCCATTCTACCACCTTTCAAAACATAAAATAATTTACACTAGCTTTCAAGCTCTTGCTCTTTCTCTAGTAAAATTACGCGTTTTTGTACACACAACCACATGGAATGTTTGTTTCTCTAGTAATATTACACATATTCAAACACACAACCACACAAAATGTATATATGTGTAATTTTATTAGAGAAAAAGCAAGAGCTTCAAAGCCAATGTAAAGACTGTTTCTGTTGCATGTTTCTTTTTGTGCATGTACTGTATTTAAAGTTTTAGCACAAGATATTGATAAGTTTGTAATTAAATAGCACTTATATCACTTAAACATCCTTGAATTATTATTTTGGGTCATTCCTTCCATGCACTTGGCTTAATCCCACATTTAAGGGAAACTGCTGTTGAAAAAAAAAAATATTTCGGTCTTCCGATGGTCATTAAAAGGGGTTTTGTTATAATATTCTGGTTAATAGTTTCATTATTTAAATGTATTGTTAGCAAGAAGCAAAATATTGGAACTTGCACTGTGTAGCATTAAATTTGATAATATTCTAAGCAAGAAATATAGAAAGACGAGTTGATTGTTGCAAAATAATTAGTAATAAAACACTCATTATCTAAGAGACGTATGTATTTTCTTCGAATATCAGTGTCCCTCTATTTCAGGGATGGAAATTCTCTCTCCAACATATCCTGGACCCTGGACTTCAACCTTTATTAGTCTCACCCCACTCCCCTTCCCATACTAATGTTTGTCAGAATTTCGCCTTATTCCAATATACATTTATTTATTTCATCTTCCGCATGTGTGTGTGCCCCTTTTTCCTCTATCTCTCTTTTCTTTCTTTTTCATCTCTATCTCCATTATTTTCACATATTTTCAATTCTCTTTCTTTTTGCCTTTAATCCATCATTACTTCACACACTCTCTCTTGTATCACCTTTCGAGCTGTGGGCGGTGTAATGCACTAACTCCTACCTTCAATACTGTTCCATCCTTTTTCATATCCAAGCTCCCTAACCATTTCCTTGTTCCTCCATGAAGAGGGAAAGAGTGGTAGGAGTTAAGAGTGCTACGATCAGTTCTATTGTGTTTCTACCGAAAGTAGGCAAGTTGTTCCTCCTAACTGCAATTGTTATAGTATCTTTACAGACAAGTCTTCTGAATAAATTCATATCACAAAAGCAACTGTAAATGGTCTCTCAGACCATGACATGCAGTTCATAAAGTTTATTAACAAAGAAATATGAGTATTTGAGGAGGCTTTTCAAAGCATGAACTTATGGCTTGAACGAAAATACAAAACATTCACTAGTAAAACTGTAATCTAATAACATTTTCCCCTAAAAGTAACTCGGATCAAGTAGATACCAACAAGAAAGAAAAGGGAATAGCACCTGGATTACTTTAAGAATAAATAAATCTTGTAGGACAAAAAGGAAACATTCTGTAATTTTGGAAAAGTTATGATGTCAGTGAAGCACATTAAAAGGAGTATCATATCTGTGAAGAAAATAATCCTAACATCTAACCTAATGTATTAAGCTATATTACGAAAAGGATAGTTGCTACTCACCATGTAGAGGAGATGCTGAGTCACAGATTGGAACAACAAAAACACTGTCACAAACAAGCTTTCGGCCAACAAGGCTTTTGTCGAAAATAGATGGCATGCATGTGCCCACGCACGCGAGCACTCTCTCTCTCTCTCTCTCTCTCTCTCTCTCTCTCTCTCTCTCTCTCTCTCTCTCTCTGACACACACACACACACACACACACACACACACACACACACACACACACACAGAGAGAGAGAGAGAGTGAGAGAGAGAGAGAGAGAGAGAGAGAGAGAGAGAGAGAGAGAGAGCAGTGTCTCTAGCAGCTGAAGCCACACTGCGAGCAGCAGCAGCAGCAGCAGCAGCAGCAGTCGCAGTGCGTGATGGAGTGGCAACTGGGTGGGAGTAAGGAGGAGGCTGGGGTGGGGAGAAGGTAGTGGCGGGGTACAGTTAAGTGATGCTGGGCAGCTGGAGAGAGGGTAAGGCAGTTAGGTACAGTCGGGAGGTTAGACAGATGGCAGGGGAGAGGTGGGGGAGGGGGGGGGGGGCGGAATAGAAGAAAAGGAGAGAAGTAAGAAGACTGGGTATGTTGGTGCAATGAGGGCTATGTTGTGCCAGAATGAGAACAGCGAAGGAGCTGGATGGGCGAGGACAATGACTAATAAAGGTGGAGGCCACGAGAGTTTCGGGAACATAAGATATATTGCAGGCAGAGTTTCCACCTGCGCAATTCAGAAAAGCTGGTGATGGTGGGCAGGTTTCTTATGGCGCAGGCTGTGAAGCAATCACTGAAATCAAAGATGTCATGTTGGACTGCATGCTCAGAAATAGGGTGGTCCACTTTTTCTTGGCCACAGGTTGTCGGTGGCCATTCATGTGGACAGACAGCTTGTTGATTGTCATGCCCACATAGAATTCAGCAAAGTGGTTGCAACTTAGCTTGTAGATCACATGACTGCTTTCACAGGTAGCCCTGCCTTTGACAGGACAGGTGATGTTTGTGACCATAGGTGGTGGTGGGAGGATGTATGGAGCAGGTCTTGCATCTAGGTCTATTACATGGATATGAGCCATGAGGTAAGGGGGGGATGGGAGCAGGGATTACCATAGTGGGCAGAATACTTCTCATTTCAGGGCATGATGAGAGTTCAAAACCCTGGGGGAGAATGTAATTCAGCTGCTCCAGTCCTATGCGGTACCGAGTTATGAGGGGAATGTTCCTCTATGGCCAGATGGTGAGACTTTGGGAGGTAAAATAAGGCAAGGGAGATTTGTTTTTGTACAAGGTTGGGAGGATAATTACGATCTGTGAAGGTGTTGGTGAGACCCTTGGTATATTTCGAGAGGGACTGCTCATCATTGCAGATGTGATGGCCATGGGTGTCTAGCCTGTATGGAAGGGACTTCTTGGTATGGAACTGGTGGCAGCTGTCAAAGTGGAGGTACGGCCCAGTTCCTTAACAAGTATTTTCCATTTGTTACTGATAACAGTGGAGTAGTTCAATTAAGTAAATAATGCCGGGGAATAACTCAGGTTTGCCTTTGCAGATAATTTCAGCAGTACAGATATGCAACTTAATTATTTTACTGGCAGAAGTAACATCAACCATAAAATCTTCATTCCCTATGATCATCCAACAATGATACTGTCCTGTAGACTACAACATGGTCAGTGGCAAAATTGATAGTGATGCTGAGCCTATTTGATAAAAAGTTAATATTATGGAACTGATAGATAGCTACTTACCACATAGAGGAGATGTTAAGTTGCAGACAGGCACAACAAAAGGGCTGCTATGCATTTAAGCTTTTGGCCAAAAGACTCTCTTCTAAAGTAAAAAACACATACACACACACACACACACACACACACACACACACACATATTCATGCAAGCACAACTCACATACACATCGCCACAATCTCTGCTCACCGAGACTGGACTCTTGTTGTGTACATCTGCGATTCAACATCTCCTCAATATGTTGAGTTGGACTCTGTCTTTTTCATAATATTGTCATTATTCCATTGTTTAAGATAATGTTTACCTATATTAAGAAGATCAGTGGTCTTACAATGCATTGTTGGTGCACACTCAATATGAATTTTATTTCTGTTGAACATTTACCAACAACTGTGATGACAAACTGGGATGTGTCAGTTATAATTATTTAAGGCAATCATATCTGTAAAGGTAATACATATGATCATAGTTTGGTAATTCGTGGATAATGCTGTATAGTGTCAAACACCTTTCAGGAATCTAGAAAAATAGGCTCTATATCCTCACCTGCCCCTATTATTTACAAGATGCAGTGGGTAAATAAAGCAAGCTGTGTTTCACGTGAGTTGTTTTTTCTGAAACTGTGCTTATTCTCTGATGGAAGCTTTTTTCCTAGACACATCAGAATGTTCAGCTCACAACACATTTTAGCATTCTGTAACAGACAGATGTTAGTGGCACACTGTTCTTTTGGCGTGCCTGACAAAAGTTGAACAGCCAGTTATCAATGTAACTTCATATATGTATACACTACTGGTGGACATGTTAACAATTATGAGATGCAGTTTTCTGCAACGATGAAATGGCCACCAGAGTAAATTAGTGTTGTTCATGTGTTATGTTGTTATCAGACCTGGTAGAGTATATAAGGGGCACGAACAGTGCCAAATGTGGAGTGATGACTGAAGGACATGAAGATGCTGCGTATTCGTGAGAAACAGTGTTAGCATCACACGACAGAGTTATGGCGGCAACCAGAGAGAAGGTCCCACTCTTTCAAAGTTTTGGTGTTTCTTCTGGCATCATGATATGGGGAGCTATCATGTATGACTTCAGATCAAGGTTTGTATTAATAGAGGATACTGACAGCACAATTGTACGTCACAGACATCCCTCACATGTGCCATTTATCAACAGGGCAATACTTGTCCACATATGGAACGTAACTGTATGAACTGCCTGTGTAATGATGAGGTACTACCCCATGGCCAACAAGATCCCCAGATCTTTTCTCAATAGACAATGTGTGGGGCCAGCTCAGATCTCTACTCTGTCCCAGTGTCGGTATTCAGAACATCAAGGACCAGTTACAGCAATTGTGGGACAGCTTGCAATAGGAGAGGATACAACAGCTTTACGACAACCTTCCCAACCAAATCAGTGCGTAAACCCAGGCCAGAGAGAATGGAACACCATACTGATAAGTGAGCTTGTAATGTCAAGTTATCCATAAATTTGACTCGATTTTTAATCACTAAAATAACATCACAGACATCTCAACTTGTTAAGTTTCATTTTGTTTCCTCCTCCCCTTCACGGTGTTTCACTTTTTTTGTCACACACCAGATAATTAGTCGTACGAGGATTTTGGAGCACAATACATTCTTAACAAATATGAGTCAGTAAATCTAAAAGGTGTTGCAATAACAGGGCTAATTATTTGAATATATCTCATTTACAGGTTTATGCAATGGTCAAACATTTGTTTGGTAATGTCAACGCATACTGTTGACTTTTAGCAATGAGACATGGATTTTCAATGGGAAAACAGATCAAACACAAAGATACTCAGTGAGCAATGTACAGATGCACAATGGGAGTTATTAGAAAAAAATGTGGATCAGGGAACAAATTGGAGGGTGAAAGGTTAAGTATAGCTGGAATGAAAATAAAATGGTGGGCAAGCAAATGGGTAGTAAACAACACAAGAAGGAGGAGAAATGTGGGAGATAATATGGAGAGTTCTGAATTTGGTAAGTGTCCACATTGTTTTATGGGATTATCATTACTATTCAAAGATGATGTGTTTTTAACAAACCCAGTTTGTTAAATATACAACTGCTATATATACATAAAAGAATGGAGTTGGGAATAAAAATATCTTTTTCAATTTAGAACTAACCCCAGAAACAAGAAGTAGTTTCTTCTGTAGTCTTCGAATCAGTAATGTTTGTTGCTCAGCTTCTGTCTGGTTCTTGGCGGTATCTGCTTTTATCTTATCTAGTTCCGATACAACAGAATCAAATTTCAGTTGTAAAGCCTTCAATCTGAAAAGAAAATTAAATAATATTTGTGACAATTTCTGAGACAGTGGGAATGTTAAAGCTTGTTCCTGTATATAACATTACAAAACTGATATACACTGTACTAAAACCATCACATACAAAAAATAAATTAAATAATATATTTAAGTTCTAAGACTATGTCGCCTTTCATGTTAATAATGTGTCACCGTCACCCAGGAGCAAGTAGACTACAACAAATTGAGTAGCATGTCCAAATTAAATTTTCTGAAGGTTAAAAGCACATATATGTGGTTTCACATACTACTATAGTTCTCAAGAATTGACCAACAAATGAGCAAACTGAAGTACAGCTCCTATTTTGTTCAATCTGTCTTTTCACCTCTCCCTCACTTTATTTACAATGTGAGAGCCATTCCACCACCCATATAAACTCATTTTTTCTCTTCCAGTTTCATGCCATTTTTCAGATAACATCTAAACCAATAGAAAAAAAGTTATAAATACGAAGGACAAATGGGCCAAGTATCTCTGCTAGTGTCTGCAATAGGTTCCTGTAAGCTGGCATGAGATAAATGAACAACATAACAAATGCAAAAGAATGTAAATAAAATTGGGGTGGGGAGGACACAGGCAGACAGATGCCGAAACAAATGCAGGAAGAACAAAAAAAATTGAGAACTGGGTGAATAGTGTTATTGGCATGAGCTACCAAAAACTAAATTGTGATAACTGATGATATAAACTATTTCTATATTAATTACAATAATACTGACTCTGTGCTCAGTGATCCATTCTCTGACTTCAAAGACAGCTCCCGCTGTTGCAAGGCCCGAACCACAGAGCGAACCTTCTCAGCCATTGGAGTAGTAGCAGAAGCAGATGACTCACTTTCTGCAGGCCCACAGACCTCTTGTCCTAGAGTCTCCCACTCCTGAAGACGGTGTTGCAGGGTCTCACAACTGGCCTGAACACGAACCAACTCTCGCTCCCGTTCATCTGCTCGCTCTTGTCGCTCCTTTAGATCTGCTACCATCTCCTCCAGCAGTAACTTGTTTTGCACAGCGTTCCTGTAAAATGTTGTTGCTATTATTTGATGTTTTATAATGTGCTGAACAAAAGTAGTTCACATCTCAGTACCACATTTCACAACTGTGAGGAATGCATGTTCTGAACTAGACAATGGCCTAGAAAGTTTGAGTGAGGCTGAATTTTCATCTGAAGTGCCTTACATATCAAAATTTTGCACCAGACTGGAAGTCAACATGTACCTTTGTCTTTCATATGCGAGTCTGTCCCCGACAGACAACCAGGTAGATGTAGCAATAACTCTAATCTACTTTCCTAATTCGCAGAAACATGACTGCATACCTCGTTCTAGCAAGGGTGTTGTGAAGAACGGCTTAGTCGTGATCTATAAATTATTTCCAGAATGAATATTTCGCTCTGAAAATGTAATTTACACTATGAGTAAGCTCACAGACAGATTAATGCTGTGTGCTGCATTAGCAGTTGAATCAACAAAAATCTACATCTTCATCTACACTCCTGGAAATTGAAATAAGAACATCGTGAATTCATTGTCCCAGGAAGGGGAAACTTTATTGACACATTCCTGGGGTCAGATACATCACATGATCACACTGACAGAACCACAGGCACATAGACACAGGCAACAGAGCATGCACAATGTCGGCACTAGTACAGTGTATATCCACCTTTTGCAGCAATGCAGGCTGCTATTCTCCCATAGAGACGATCGTAGAGATGCTGGATGTAGTCCTGTGGAACGGCTTGCAATGCCATTTCCACCTGGCGCCTCAGTTGGACCAGCGTTTGTGCTGGACGTACAGACCGCGTGAGAAGACGCTTCATCCAGTCCCAAACATGCTCAATGGCGGACAGATCCGGAGATCTTGCTGGCCAGGGTAGTTGACTTACACCTTCTAGAGCACGTTTGGTGGCACGGGATACATGCGGACGTGCACTGTCCTGTTGGAACAGCAAGTTCCCTTGCCGGTCTAGGAAGGGTAGAACGATGGGTTCGATGACGGTTTGGATGTACCATGCACTATTCAGTGTCCCCTCGACAATCACCAGAGGTGTACGGCCAGTGTAGGAGATCGCTCCCCACACCATGATGCCGGGTGTTGGCCCTGTGTGCCTCGGTCGTATGCAGTCCTGATTGTGGCGCTCACCTGCACGGCGCCAAACACACATACGACCATCATTGGCACCAAGGCAGAAGCGACTCTCATCGCTGAAGATGACACGTCTCCATTCGTCCCTCCATTCATGCCTGTCGCGACACTACTGGAGGCGGGCTGCACGATGTTGGGGCGTGAGCGGAAGACGGCCTAACGGTGTGCGGGACCATAGCCCAGCTTCATGGAGATGGTTGCGAATGGTCCTCGCCGATACCCCAGGAGCAACAGTGTCCCTAATTTGCTGGGAAGTGGCGGTGCGGTCCCCTACGGCACTGCGTAGGATCCTACGGTCTTGGCGTGCATCCGTGCGTCGCTGCGGTCCAGTCCCAGGTCGACGGGCACGTGCACCTTCCGCCGACCACTGGCGACAACATCGATGTACTGTGGAGACCTCACGCCACATGTGTTGAGCAATTCGGCGGTATGTCCACCCGGCCTCCCGCATGCCCACTATACGCCCTCGCTCAAAGTCCGTCAACTGCACATACGGTTCACGTCCACGCTGTCGCAGCATGCTACCAGTGTTAAAGACTGCGATGGAGCTCCGTATGCCACGGCAAACTGGCTGACACTGACGGCGGCAGTGCACAAATGCTGCGCAGCTAGCACCATTCGACGGCCAACACAGCGGTTCCTGGTGTGTCCGCTGTGCCGTGCGTGTGATCATTGCTTGTACAGCCCTCTCGCAGTGTCCGGAGCAAGTATGGTGGGTCTGACACACCGGTGTCAATGTGTTCTTTTTTCCATTTCCAGGAGTGTATATTCTACAAACCACTGCAAAGTGCAAGACAGAGCATACTTCCCACTTTATCAGTTATTAAGGCTTATTTCTGTTCTATTCACATATGGAGTGTGGGAAAAATGGCTGTTTAAATGCCTTTGCAGATGCTTTAAACAATCTAATCTTGTTCTCATGATCCCTATGGCAGTGATATGTAAGGAGTCAAAGTGTATTCTTACTTTCATTCTTTAAAGATGGTTCTCAAAAATTTGTATGTAGACTTTCTTGGGATCATTTGCAACTATATTAAAGTTCTGCCAGTTCAGTTTCTTCAGCATCTCCATGACACTGTCCAATGGGTCAAACAAATCTGTGCGCATTCATGCTGTCCTTCTCTGTATACATTCAATGTCCCCTGAAACTCCTATGTGATAAGAGTCCTACACATTTGAGCAATATTCTACGATGGGTCAAAAATCAAAATCAAATGACTCTGAGCACTATGGAACTTAACTTCTGAGGTCATCAGTCCCCTAGAACTTAGAACTACTTAAACCTAACTAACCTAAGGACATCACACACATCCATGCCCGAGCAGGATTCGAACCTGCGACCTTAGCGGTCGCGCAGTTGCAGACTGTAGCGCCTAGAGCCACTCGGCCACTCAGGCCGGCTAGGATGGGTCACATTAGGGTTTTGTAAACAATCTTCTTTGCAGACTGATTGCATTTGACAAGTATTCTACCAATGAACCAAAGTCTGCCACCTGTTTGACCTATGACTGAGTCAAAGTGATCATCCCATTTCATATCCCTATAAACTGTTACAACCAAGTATTCGTGTAAGTTGACTGATTCCAATACTGAATCATTGATATTGTTGTCATACGACATAACATTTTTTTTGTATTGTGAAGTGCATAATTTACATTTCTGGATATTTAAAGCAAGTTTCCAATACTAACACTTTTTTGAAATCTTATCAAGAACGAGTGAAATGTTTGTGCAACCGTTTTCAGACAGAACTTCATTATTATAACATAATCTGCAAGGAGTCTTGGAATACTGTCTAGTCTGCATAGTGTCTGCATACACTGAAGTGCCAAAGAAACTGGTACAGGCATTATTATTCAAATATACAAGCATTGTTATTCAAATACAGAGATCCGAAAACAGGTAGAATATGGTGCTGCACTCAGCAACGCCTATATAAGACAACAAGTGACTGGCACAGTTGTTAGATCAGTTACTGCTACTACAGTGGCAGGTTATCAAGATTTAAGTGAGTTTGAACGTGCTGTTGTAGTTGGTGCATAGTGATGGGACACAACATCTTACAGGTAGTGATGCAGTGGGGATTTTCCTTTATGATCATTTCACGAGTGTACCATGAATATCAGGAATCCAGTAAAACATCAAGTCTCCAACATCGCTGCAGCCAGAAAAAGATCCTACAAGTATGTGACCAATGACGACCGAAGAGAATCGTTCAATGTGACAGAAATGCAACCCTTCTGCAAATTGCTGCAGATTTCAATGCTGGGCCATCAACAAGTGTGAACCTTTCAATGAAACATCATCGATATGGGCTTTCGGGCCTGATGGTCCATTCGTGTACCCTTGATGACTGCATGACACAAAGCTTTACGCTTCACCTGGGCCCGTCAACACCAACATTAGACTGTTAATGACTGGAAACGTGTTGCCTGGTCGGACGAGTCTCATTTCAAATTATATCGAGCAGATGGGCGTGTACTGGTATGGAGACAACCTCATGAATCCATGGACCCTGCATGTCAACAAGCTGGTGGAGGCTCTGTAATGGTTTGGGGCGAGTGCAGCTGCAGTTATAAGGGACCCCTGATACGTCTAGACACAACTGACAGGTGACACATATGTAAGCATCCTGTCTGATTACCTGCATCCATTGATGTCCATTGCACATTCCGAAGGACTTGGGCAACTGCAGCAGGACAATGTGACACCCCACACTTCCAGAATTACTACAGAGTGGTTCCACTGACACTCTTCTTAGTTTAAACACATCTGCTGACCACCAAACTCCCCAGACATGAAGATCATTGAGCATATCTGGGGTGCCTTGCAATGTGCTGTTCGGAAGAGATCTCCACACCCTGCAGGATTCATGGTGTCAGTTCACTCCAGCACTACTTCAGATGTTACTAAGACCATGCTACGTTGTGTTGCAGCACTTCTGCATGCTCACGGGGGCCCTACAAGAAACTAAGCAGGGGTACCAGTTTCTTTGGCTCTTCAGTGTATAGCACAAACAATTAGTCCCAGCACACTTCCCTGGGCACACATTTAGTTACTTCTACACCTGACAGGTTGTGTTCTCCCTAACAAGAAAATGTCAATTCAGTCACAAATATTATTCAATACCCATACATATGGTTGTACTATCAATAATAAGTGTAGGTGTGGCACTGAGTCAAATGCTTTTTGGAAATCGGGAATTACAGCACCCACCTGACTTCCTGGATCCACAGTTTTTGGGATATCATGAGAGAAAAGAGTTGGATTTCATATAATCATTGTTCTCAGAATCCATGCTGGTTGGCATGGAGAAGGTCATTCTGTTCAGTTTATCTCAATATATTTGAGCTCAGAACATGTTCTAAGATTCTTCAGTCAATGGATGTCAAGAATATTGTATGGTATGAAACTTAATGACAGATTAAAACAACATGCTGTACTGGGACTTGAACCTGGGACATTTGCCTTTCACAGGCAAGTGCTCTACCAACTGAGCTACCCGAGCACAATTCATGACCCATCTTGACAGCTGCACTTCTGCCATTGTATCATCTCCTACCATCCAGACTTCACAGAACTTCTCCTGTGTAACTTACAGGACTAGAACTCCAGGAAGAAAGGATATTATGGAGACATGGCATAGCCACAACCTAGCGGATTGTTTCCTGCATTCATTCTCAATATTGGATAATAGTCTTGTAGACCAGTTCTGCTACTCTTGTAGATGGGTGTGATCTGCACTTTCTTCCAGCTACTGGCCATGATTGTTTGTTCAGGAGATCAGTTAAAAAGAGGGGCTCATTCAGTATAGAATCTGATAGAGAGTCCATCAGGACCTGTAGCTTTGTTCGATTTTAGTGATTTCAGCCCTTTCTCAACATTAGTGCATTTGCCTTGCCTTGACAGACTACACATAGTACCTTTTCCAACGAATGAAATGAGGCTCACTGACTCACTTTCAGTTTCAGTGGAAGACAACACCTTGAACTTATGGTTAAGGGGAAGGGTGTAACACTGAGTTCTTCCTGGTCCCTGTCTGACCTGTACAGGATGCCTATACCTACCACTGGCATGCGACTCACTGTCAAGTGGGCACGTACTGGTAGATACTGTACTTGCTGTACAGGAGACAGGATTCACAGGAGAGGACAGTACTTGAGGTACCTTTGGTATCTCTGGCATACAAATCTCACGAGCCCTCTAAACAAACTCATTCAGAGCAGCTTATGAATATCAACTACCTCGTCCCACGTTTGAGAACAATATCCACTGTTGGGCTGCATTATGGCTGGTGCAATGTTTCGCACAAGAATACACAAATAACTTTAAAACAGACCTGCTCATTATCTTTTAATTTCTGGATCTGTTAACCTAAAGGTATTACTACAGTTTCTATATAAGAACTGAAGAATTTAACACGTAAAACAAGATTTCTGGAGGGGGGGGGGGGAAGGTTGAAACTTTTTCAAGATTAATAATTTATGTAAATGCAGACAATATACAATTCTGTTGAAAGGGAAATCCAAATGTGATATAATACAATAGTTATAATGTGTGCTACAAGTTTAAATCATACACTGATTTACTACAAAATACTCTATCTGATCAAAAGTGCTGAGGCCGCCTACTTCGGACATTGTAGCGCCTACTGCATCGGTATCCCACTCTATCTCCAACCAACATGGGATGCCTGCATCAGGGGGTGTATATTCACAAGGAAATCCTACGTCACCTGTTTTGTCAACACAAATACTTACCAGTGGCCACAACCCGACACGAGGTCTTCACCAATGGCCACCAGGGACCACTAACCGTTTGCAGAGCCTGCAGAACAGCTTCACCAGAGGTCGCAGCTAGCCCAGGAACTACTTTGATACATCAGGCACGTGATCGAAAATAGTTCTGGCAGATACATCTGCCAACGGGCTTTATAAGGCGGCGCACTGCTGGCAAAAGGGAGTTTGATGCAGCACTTTGAAGGATACAGAGCTGCCGCCCCAGCAGCTAAGGTCCGACGCCTCTTCTAGCTGGTAGATCTCTTGTAGATGGTCTTGGTATAGTCAACAAACCTCTCGACATTGTAGAATTTTTTACTGTTGTCATTCCCCATGAGGAGTCGGGTCATTCCTGTTATTATTGTTGTTATTTTGTATTGGTGTCAACACCAGTAGAGAAGAGTTGGTTGTTCTTTTGGAATTTGTATTACTGTTTCGTTTTGGTGAGTACAATAAATTGTTTTTGGATTTGTGTTTTCTGCATTTCTCTTCAGCTAGTGCAGATACTTCAAAAGGTGTCCTGACACCTATTAGTGGAACTGATATGGAGGGTGTTCACCATTTGCCTTAACAATGGCTTGAACTCTGGTGGGGAGATTTTCAGTGAGGTGTCTGAATGTCTGTACAGGAATAGAGGCCCATTCTTCCTCAAGAGCCGAAATCAGAGAAGGTAGTGATATTGGATGAAGGTGATGTTGGATGCTGCAGTTTGGAGTGAAGTGGACTTTCTAGCTCATCCCAAAGGTATTCCATTGTTCAGTTTGAGACTCTGGACAAGCCAATCCATTTCAGGAATGTTATTGTTCACAAACCTTTGCTTAACAGATGTTACTTTATGGCAGGGTACTTTGTCATACTGATACACTCGTCTTCAAACTGTTCCTCTGCAGTTCCAGTGCCATAAAATGTGTTCACATACTCCTGCTTTTTTCATTTTCTTAAGCACAATAAGGGGACCACATCCTATCCAGAAAAATCACCCCAATACCATAACACCCCCTCCTCCATACTTCTCTGTTGGTATTACACATGACGGCAAGTAACATTTGTAACATTTTTAAAATATTTGCCAAACCCTTGCCTTCCATCAGATTGCAACTTGATGTAGCATGAATCATCACGCCAAATCACTTACTTTCAATTATCCACTGTCCAGTGGCATCACATCTTGCATCACCTCAAACATTAGTACTGGGTACAAATATGTTTGGATTAGGAGGAGCTCCTTGAGAATTGTACCCCATTCTTTTTAACTCCCTACACAGTCATTATGTGGGCTGGACTGCTGGTAGCATCTTGGAATTCATGAGTGGCTCTTCCGCAGATTTCATGTGATTTTTACAACCACCCTCTGCAATGCTTGATGATCCCTGTTCATCAATACATGAAGTCAGTATTGATGAAGCTACAGTTCTTCCTTCATGTACCCACTTTAAAATCACATCACCAGTAGTTGATCTGGGCTGCTTTAGAAGAGAGTAAATGTCACTGATGGATTTGTTACACACATGACATCCAATGACTAGTCCACATCTGAAGTCATGAGCTCTCCTGACTGATCCATTCTGTTGTTACAGCTTCTCTACTGACATCACGATAATTCCCATGCCTCTTCTTATTCTGGCAGATCAGCCTCTCTTGATGTGTAATGGTCAATTCCCAGTATGCAGGGATTTTCGGATGCTGTTACTCAGATAGCTTATTGTTATGCACTACACTTGTAACAGCCAAAAATTCTCAAAAATATATGTTTATACAAGTAGGTGTCAATCTGTATATTGATCAAGCAGTGAAGGAAACAAAAGAAAAATTCGGAGTAGGTATTAAAATCCATGGAGAAGAAATATTAACTTTGAGGTTCGCCGATGACATTGTAATTCTCTCAGAGACAGCAAAGGACTTGGAAGAGCAGTTGAACAGAATGGATAGTGTTTTGAAAGGAGGGTATAAGATGATCATCAACAAAAGCAAAAGGAGGATAATGGAATATAGTCGAATCAAGTCGGGTGATGCTGAGAGAATTAGATTAGGAAATGAGACACTTAAAGTAGTAAAGGAGTTTTGAAATTTGGGGAGCAAAATAACTGATGATGGTCAAAGTAGAGAGGATATAAAATGTAGACTGGCAATGGTAAGGAAAGCGTTTCTGAAGAAGAGAAATTTGTTAACATTGAGTATAGATTTAAGTGTCAGGAAGTCATTTCTGAAAGTATTTGTATGGAGTGTAGCCATGTATGGAAGTGAAACATGGATGACAAATAGTTTGGACAAGAAGAGAATAGAAGCTTTCGAAATGTGGTGCTACAGAAGAATGCTAAAGATTAGATGGGTAGATCACATAACTAATGAGGAGGTATTGAATAGGATTGGGGAGAAGAGGAGTTTGTGGCGCAACTTGACTAGGAGGAGGGATCGGTTGGTAGGACATGTTCTGAGGCATCAAGGGATCACTAATTTAGTATTGGAGGGCAGCGTGGAAGGCAAAAAATCTTAGAGGGGGACCAAGAGATGAATACACTAAGCAGATTCAGAAGGATGTAGGTTGCAGTAGGTACTGGGAGATGAAGAAGCTTGCACAGGATAGAGTAGCATGGAGAGCTGCTTCAAACCAGTCTCGGGACTGAAGACCAGAACAAAAACAAGTAGGTGTACACTGCAATTTGAAGTAAACATCTTTTTTATTATTTTATTTATCTATTAACTTTTTTCTGAGGAGATGACTGCTGAAATTGGGGCAGCTAGTAATGCAAAAATGCACCAAGCTTGACCTTATGGTGATAAAAATTTTTATGGTATATTATTAAACTGCACTTCTGCACAGGATTTACATTTTATATCAAAGTAATCACAATTTCTTTAATTACACTTGAGTGTGGCATTTGCTTATTAAGCAACAATGATTAGGAGCGCTAGCAACAAGAATTTAGGGAGATTAGTCATAAATAAATCTCTTTGGACCACAGTTATTCAAATCCAATTTACAAATTACTTTTACTCATGAAAAAGGAAATAATAATTTGCCCATTATCCATTACAAGAATCTCAGGGTCATTACCAGGGTGTTCAAATTGTGATTACTGTGAGTCAAATGGAACTGGCAGGCAGACATAGATGAGATCTGTAATGCAGTGATCTGGTTTCTATTGGTGTGGTATAAGACATGCTGCAGGTCAGCACCGTGAAGGCAGCAGGTAGAAATGCTGTGATTGGCTGGCGTATCTCCTGGCAGTGCATAAGTAACAGGCAGCGCTGTCTTGATGACAAGTCTCCTCTTTCCAGTACCTGCCATTAAGTGACCCCTTCAAGGTGACTGCTTCGTGTTCTCCAGAGACATGGTCCCGCCCAAGAGCTCAACTGGCTAGTTTATGTTTCTCTTCTGGCCAAGCAAACTATTGAACATCATCATTGCTAAACATTTTGTGCCAGCCACAATTATCATGGCTGGATGATCACATACAGATTTTATTGTGGATGGAATTCCTCCATTGGGCGAACTCCATGTCGCCAGTTAAGAACAGATATCCTGTGATTGTCTATCCATTAGTCACAGTATGTGCAAATGCTAAAGGGCATTCACAGTGAGCATTCTTCCCCTTAGCAAATTGCGTGATGTTATTTTCCATTATCACCTCACATCCTGTCTGTCCTCTCTGCTCCACCCACTAACAGGTCACTTCTACTCTTCTCAAAATCATTCTGGTGTATGATAGTGACTGTCCAGGGACAGAGAGTCTATTGTTAGCATGAGCCATGCACACTTCACAGGCTAACTGAGCAGTAACACTTATCAAAGTACTTGTAACCAAAATGGTGCGACTGATATGAAAAATGTATGGGTTACAGTGGAAGTGGAAGTTTCAGGGAAAGTATACCATCACTGGTGATAGTGCACCTTCACTGGTCCATTTAGTTAAAGTGGATTACTCATTCCAGTTCTCCCACACAACACACTAACTAGGGATAGTGCACTATCATTAGTGAATGTATACCTTCAATGTCAAGAGGTAAGGAATGTGATGCATGGCTGTAATAACGAAACAGTTGTACTTTGAAAGTTGCATTTATCACCTATAGTTTGAAAAC